>NC_041234.1:114616710-114625055 GCF_002837175.3 Physeter macrocephalus
ATTGTAAAGGGGTTGAGTTTTCTAAATTTTATATTCATTGTTATCATTTTAACTACAAATATGATACTTCAGTAAATTGGAGAAAGTGAAATTACTATTATTCCCTAAAATTTACGGCTGAAATAATGCAAATAACCCCAGGATAATGAGAGCAAAAATTGGTATATGCTCTACAAAATACTACATGGCATTATTATTTTGGGGGGGTTGTCATTTGGTTGTTTTAATTCTAGAAATGTAACATACACACATGAAAGTGCACAAGGCATAAATGTATAGCTCCATGAATTTTCACAAAGTAAATACACCCTAGGTGATATTTTAAAACCAAAATGATTAAAGTATTGATGGTGAGGTGTTGCTGAACAAAGTTCATGTTAAGCAGAAATAATCAACACATATAATCTAATTTACAATATACCCTTAAAATTCCTTATATGTGAGTCCAACATTAGAAGATAAAAGCAAGAATATCTAACTCATTTGGACAAGATGGTCCCTCATCTGTAAAAAGAAAAAATATTACCTGATATTGATTAAAATTATAGAACTTAGAAAAAGTACAAGAATTCCCATATTTTCATTGCTTGCCATGAAATCATTGTCCTCTAGGCTTTCATTTTGAATATCTCATTTAATCACCACCAAAATTATTTACTAATATTGTATATTCATACTCCCAATTTATCCTTTATTAAAATTGAAGTATAGTTGATTTACAATATTTTATTAGTTTTGGGTGTAGAGCATAACAATTCAGTATTTTTGCAGATTATACTCCATTATAAGTTATTACAAGATAAATGGATATAATCCCCTGTCCTATACAATATATCCCTGTTGCTTATCTATTTTATACATAGTTTGTATCCGTTAATCCCATACTCTTAATTTGCTCCTCCCTCCTTCCCTCTCCCATTCGGTAACCACAAGTTTGTTTTCTATATCTGTGAGTCTGTTTCTGTTTTGCATATACATTCATTTGTATTATTTTTTAGATCCCACACATAAGTGATATCATACAATACTTGTCTTTGTCTGACTTATTTCACTAGGCATAATATTCTCTAGGTCCATCCACACTGCTGCAAACGGCCGGATACACACACACACACACACACACACATACACACACACACACACACACACCACATCTTCTCTATCCATTCATCTGTTGATGGGCACTTGAGTTGCTTCCAGAAAATACCTGGAGACAAGTGAAAATGCAAACACAACTTTCCGAAATCTATGGGATGTAGCAAAAGCAGTTTTACGAGGGAAGTTTTTAGCAATATAGGCCTTCCTCAAGAAACAAGAAAAATCTCAAATAAATGACCTAACCTACCACCTAAAAGAATTAGAAAAAGAGAAACTAAGCACAAAGTCAGCAGAAGGAAGGAAATAATAAAGATCAGAGAGGAAATAAAATAAAATAGAGATTAAAAAAGCAATAGAAAGGATCAATGAAACCAAGGGCTGGTTTTTTGAAAAGATAAAATTGATAAACCTTTAGCCAGGCTCACCAAGAAAAGAGAGAATATCCAAATAAAATAAGAAATGAAAGAGGAGAAATAACAACCAACACCACAGAGATACAAAAAATTATGAGAATACTATGAACAGGTATATGCCAACAAATTGGACAACCTAAAAGAAATGGACAAAGTTTCAAGAAACATATAACCTGCCAAGACTGAATCAAGAAGAAACAGACAATTTGAACAGACCTATCACTAGAAGTGAAATTGAATTTGTAATTTAAAAAAACTCCCAGCAATCATATTCCTAATTTCTCTTAAGCTTCAAATGTGTCCAAAAAGTAAAAATGCTTTCCTTAATGTTCAAACAGCAGACACACAGTGGATATACCAGTACATTAGAATCCAGGTTTAACTAATTACCTTTACTGGTAACATTTTGATTTAGCAGCTAGAGACTACCTGTCAGCAAGTTACAATACAGTCAGTATTCTCACTTCAAATCTAAGATTAATCACCCAGTATTAAGTCAACTGACATCAAGGCCCCTCAAAAAAGTTTTAACTCAAGTTCCCAATAAAGCAGAACTGAACAACTCTGGTCTCAAATACAAGGATGGGGAGGTGAGGAGTGGAAAGCAGATCCAAAAGCAATCTGTTGCCATCCTAATTTCTGGTAATTCACAGCACTGTGTGGATATGGTATATATTAATATTTGGTGATGCTGTTTCAAGGGACCTAGAATAAAAACACTATTCTCCACAGAGATAATTCAAGAAATACAATTTAAAAGGCATGGAATCTAGTAGGAAAATTTAGAAAGGCATTCAGAAAAATAAATATACACTCAATACCTTCCACATACTGCAATGATAATCAAATAGAATACACAACAGCAAAAAAAATAACCCACAGTCAAAAGAAAGAAAGTAAATTACCAAGCAACAAAATTATCAAAAATAATTCAGGGGCCATATTAAGTAAATTAAAAACTGTATAGTATAAAATATAGATCAATGAATGCATAGCAATTGCCATGGATGAGAAGATGCAATACTGCAAAAATTGTTCATTTTCCTGAAAATGTTTTATGATTTTAGGTCCAGAGTACAGGGGGAGGAAGAAAAATGTCAATTCAACTCTATTGGCTTTGGTAAAGTGCTACCACAGGTTATGAGCAAATATAAGATGGTGAGATTAACCAAGCTGACCTCAAAACTAAAATAAAATCTCTATACCATCACTAAGGGATAAAGTGGATTTATCATAATGGCAAAAATAACTTAAATAGATTAAAGGACCAAATTTACGAGAAAAAAATTCTGTTGGAAAAATTGTGTATTTGAGGAAATAATGAAGTTAAATATTACTTTACATTATAGTTTATATACAAAACTTGACTTGGAAGGATACACATGAGTAATGTTTTTGAGGAGGAAAGCTATTTACTGAATAGTATGTATATACTATAATCTTGTTTAGAGTGTTTAGAACTCTAAACTTTCCAGTGTGTAGAATGAAAACAAATTCCTTGTATGTCTACATGAGAGTAAGATATATGAAAAGTCATAGTTAACAAAGGATATGTATTAGACTGAGCAAATATGAGCAAATGCTGCTCATAATGGGTACCTGGGGGTGAGACTGGGAGTATGATCAAAGGGGAATGGTGGCAGAAATCATCACTTTCTCTGTATCTATTTTAGCAACAATAATGATGTTTTCCTTTTTCAAACAAAATATTTAAATGAAAAGATATATTCAAAATTGTAAAAAAAAAAGTGGGGGTGAGGCCTAAAAATGGTATTTAATCAAACCAATTTCAAGTTTACCTCTTTTGGAGATAGGAATGAACAATACCTATTAATAATAAGAACAACAGCAGCAGATCACAATTACATATTGCTTTGTATATTTACATGTGTTTTCCAATTCTGTATTCACAAAAGTAATATAAAATAGGAACTACTGTTAGCACATCAGAGTTCATGCAAAGAAAAGATGAGGCAGGTGTTATTACAAATACAATTAAAAATAACAGACAATCAATTCAGTGGATTATTAAGATAAGAGCTCAAAGTATAAGAAGGAACATTAATTGATAAGTTTAGCTCCTCCTCAGAAACTAAGTGCTCACTGGGCAGGAACTGAACATTAGGATTCACCCAAATAAATAACTAATAACCCTTATATATGACTATAAATGTTCTTTAATACAATAAGACCCCTAAAAAGTCTATACTTTTCATTGACTATAAGTACAACAGTGAAAGAGCTGACCCAAAGTGTACACCAACATGTTTATCTATGTGCCAGATCTCAGACACATTATTAAATAAGACACTGCAGTTTGACTTCCGTGATATGCCCTCCCCCCAAAAAAAGAGCACATACAAGAAAACTTGGGGACTACCCTGGCGACACAGTGGTTAAGAATCTGCCTGTCATTGCAGGGGTCACAGGTTCGATCCCTGGTTCGGGAAGATCCCACATGCTGCAGAGCAACTAAGCCCATGTGCTACAACTACTGAGCGTGCACTCTAGAGCCATGAGCCACAACTACTGAAACCCGTGCACCCTGCAGCCCGTGCACCACAACTACTGAGCCCACGTGGCACAACTACTGAAGCCTGTGTGCTCTAGGGTCCTCATGCCGCAACTACTGAGTCTGCGTGCCTAGAGCCCATGCTCTGCAACGAGAGAAGCCACCACAATAAGTCCATGCACTGCAACAAAGAGTAGCCCCCACTAACCGCAACTAGAGAAAGCCCACGTGCAGCAATGAAGACCCAACGCAGCCAAAAATAAAAATTTAAAAAAAAAAAGAAAAAGAAAAATTGGGATTGGCATTTCTAAGTATCACAATGCATCAAACAGATATTTTAAGACCCTCTATAAAAACCTAGAGTATTGATGAAACTTAGGTTAATGTTCAACTCTAGGAATAATAGCTATGTTATGAAACAGAATCCTGGAAAATCGACAATAATGGGTTTCAGTTCTGGGACAGCAGCATGAGGAGCTTTGCAAACTCACGCCCCAGAGAAAGAAGCATAATTGGTGAAAACTATAAAAAACAGTCTCTGGAAAATGTCCTAAGTGCATACACCAAATGAAGAAACACATGTTCAAGCAAAATTACTGACCTGGTAAGAACATCAAGAGTCTGTGGCACTTGAGCCAGGATCCACTTCCTCTCTCTCTCTCTCCCAGCTCAGGTTGAAGAAACCTCGATTCCCTGTGACTGTAGCCAAGAAGATAGGTTGTCTCTCCTCTCAGCTCTCAATCAAGTGATATGGAACCTAAGTAGGGAGGGGCAGGCCACCAGCATTTCTCATCCTCTTCCATTCCAAGTTGAAAAGTTTAAATTCCTTGTGAATGCAGAGGTTGGAGGCTCCTTTCCTACATCCACCCCATACTCATATGATGTAGCTTCTACACTAGATGAAGCTATCTGAGAATACTGGGGCTCTGATCACCCTTACCCTAGCTTGCTTATTGAAGAGGATGTTCCTCATTTGGAGAGGTAAGCTGAGAAGACCAGAGTCTACCACCCTTCCCAGCACCCAGATAAGTAGCTCAGAAACTTTGTGTGTGGAGTAAAGAAGTCTATAAGAAAAGAGAGGTCCAAAGCTCTTCCCATAGGAACTGACTTCATTTTAAAATAGAGTGCAGAAAAGTTCAAGACTAAGGGTGCTCTTGAAAACAATAGCTATTTTGGTGGTAAGAAAATAAGAAGAGGTAAGAAACTCCTCTTAATTAAGAGCAACAAGCTAAACCATAGGCCAGCTAGTTCAATAGAGAAAATGAAGGGAAGGGAACAGGTAAGAAAAGACCTCCTAGGGTCAAAACAAACCTCAAAGACTGGTCTCAAAAACGATCCTTGCCTGAATTTAATTGGATCAGACGTTAGAGCATTTTATGCCCCAGGTCATTGTCAAAAACAATTGAACAATCATCTGGCAATTAGTGAAGCCTAACAACTGGATGTGAGACCAAATGAGGCCAACAGACAGCCTAAATGAGAAATTAGGGAAAGAGAAAGTCAAAGACATCATTGGTAAAACCACTGTCAAGGCATGGTAACTTTGTTCACTCTCAAGTCTTCACCCTCTGAGAAACAAAACCACAGGCTTCACATTGAGGGGAAAATATAATTCATTGAGACAGGACAGCCAAGTCACTAAACAAATGAAAAAGCAAACAATAACAAAAACAGGACATGAGGGTAAAAATGCAGAGTTGATATATTACCTAAAATGTTGAGTTCTCAACAAAAAATAACAAGAGATACAAAAAAAAAGAGGAAAGCATGACATGTACATAAGAATAAAACCAAACAATAGAAATTGCCAATGAGACAGCCCATATATTGAATTTAAAAGACAATGACTACAAAGCAGCCATTATAAATATATGTTCAAAGAGGTAAAAGAAACCATGCTTAACTAAAGAAAGCTATGATGACAGCAATGTCTCATCAAATACTGCAAACCAACAAGGAGATAGAAATTGTTAAAAATAACCAAGCAGAAATTCTGGAATTGAAAATTACAATAACTAAAGTGAAAATTTCACTAGGGGGATTAGCAGTAGATTTGAACTGGCAGAAAAAAAATCAGCAAACATGAAGAAAGATGGATAGATTATGCAATATGAAAAACAGGAAAAAATGAATAAAGTCTCCGAGAAATGTGGGACACCATTAAGAACATCAACATACGTGTAATTGGACATGAAAACAAGAGGAAAGAGAAAAGAGAAGAAACTTTATTCAAAGAAATCATGGCTAAAATACTTCCAAATTTGATGAAAAACAAGTTTAAACATCAAAAATGTCACCAACTCTAAGTAAATATAAATGCAAAGAGATTCATATGGAGTCATCTTAGAAAAAAGGCTGAAATGCAAAGAGAAAATCATGAAAACAGCAAGAGCACAATGACTTGTCACATGTAAAATAACCCCACTGAGAATAAGAGCCAACTTCTTTTTTTCTTCTGAATCATGCATTTTTAAAAAATTAAATTAATTTATTTTTTATACAGCAGGTTCTTATTAGTTATCTATTTTATACATATTAGTGTATATATAGCTGACTTTCAATCAGAAACAATGGAAGTAAGAAGGCATTGGGACAACATACTCAAAGCACTCAAAGAAAAAACTAACTGTCTACCAAGAACCTTCCCTCCGGCAAAAGTATCTTTCAAAAAAAAAAAAAAAAAAAAAAAGAAAGCAAAGAAGACAAAATACACTCTCAGATAAAGAAAAACTGAATTTGTTGGTAGTAAAACTGCCTTACAAGAAATACTAAAGGAAGCTTTTCGAGCTGAAAAGAAGTGACTCTAAATGCTAATTCAAATCCACATGAAAAAACAAAGAGCACTGATAAAAGTAATTATGTAATTATAAAAGATAGTACAAATACGTATTTCTCCCTCTTTCTCTTAACTGATTTAAAAACAACTGTATAGAACAATATGTATTGTATTTGTGGGCACATAAAATATAGAAAAGTAATATATTTGAAAATCACGGCAAAAAAAAAGGTGGGTGGGACCAAAGTTGTATCAGAGTAAGTCAATTATAACCTATGCTAACTCAAATCCACAGGAACAAATAAAGAGAACCAGAAATAGTAAGAATGTTAATATAACAAATTCTGTAAACACACACTTGCTCTCCTTTCCTTTATAATCTTCTTTAATAGACATAAAATTATATCAAATAATCATTATAGCAATGTATTGTTGGTTTTATGACATATACAGATGTAATATGTGTAACTATAGTAACATGAAAAGGAGGAAGAGAGAATAGAAATATACAGGAATAACATTTCTTTATCTCACAAGATTGGTTAACATTCTAAAACCAATCAATGTAATAAACCAATCAATGCAATACATCATATTAAGAGATTTAAGGAAAAGAAAAAATAGTATCATTTCGACAAATGCTTTAGTTGGCAAAATTACACACCTTTTCATTTTAGAAATAAACTCTTAGAAAACTATAAACAGAAGGAAAGTCTAATTAAGGACATCTATGATAAACATACACCTAACAACATATTCAATGGCGGAAGGCTCAATTCTTTCAAGACTGAGATCAAGTCTACTATATTTGCTTTCAATGCATTTATTTTTCATTGTACTAGAGGTCTCAGCTAGTACTATATGGGAAGAAAAAGAAATAAAAGGAATACATATTTAGAAGAAAAAAGTAAAACTGTCTTTGAGATAACATAATCATGTATTTAGAAACTCTAAGGAATCTATATAAAAGCTACTAGAACTAATAAATGAATTTAGGTTGCAGAGTACAAGTTCACTATATTAAAAAATCAATTGTATTTCTATATAATAGCAACCAACAATTAGAACATAAAATTAAATAAAATTCATTCACAAATGCATAACAAATAAAAATATTCCAGAATTAAATATGTGGAAAACTTTTATGTGGAACCCTACAACACACTGCAAAGGAAATTAAAGTACAGTACTAAATACATGGAAGGATGTATCATATTCTTGGATTGAAGGAGACTCAATATTTTTCAGATGTTAACTCATCCCAATTAATACATAGATTCAATGCAACCACAATCAAAATCCTAACAAGATTTTTTTTTCATTTAAAAAAAAAAACTTTATTAACTCAGTAAAAATTTTGGTAAAATTTAGCACCTGTTTGTGATTTTATTTTATTTTATTATTTTATTTTATTTTATTTTATTTTAATTTTTTTAGATTTTACCAGCAATGAATTTTTTTAACATCTTTATTGGAGTATAACTGTTGTACAATGGTGTGTTAGTTTCTGCTTTACAACAAAGTGAATCAGTTATACATATACATA
>NC_041234.1:114626216-114645806 GCF_002837175.3 Physeter macrocephalus
TTTCGTTCTCAAGATTGCTTTGGCTATTTGGGGTATTTTGTGTTTCCATACAAATTGTGAAATTTTTTTAACAAGATTTTTTGAATAAGTTGGTAATTTCAATGTATAAGTTATTTAGAAAGGCAAAGGACCTAGAATACCTAAACAATTTCCAAAAAGGAACAAAGTTGGATGATTTATGCTACCTGTATCAAGAACTACTATAGAGCTACAGAATTCAAGACAACATGGTTTTGTTTTAAGGTTAAACATACAGATTCATGGAATAGAGAAGTGTCCAGAAACAGATTCCAACATATTAGCTCAATTGATCTTTGATAAATTTGTCAGTGAAACTTAATTGAGATAAGATAGTCTTTTCAACACTTGGTACTTCAAAAATTAGATATCTGTATGTAAAAAAAGAATGAACCTCTACCTTTACCTCACATCATACTCAAAATGGATTATAGACCTAGCTATAAGAAGGAACACTGTTAAATTTCTATAGGAAAATATGAAAAAATATCTTTGTGACACTAGGTCAAATAGTTGTTAAGCAGAACACCAAAAGAGAAAAGTAAAAGAAGAATTTAATAAAATAGAGTCTTCAAGATTAAAAAAAGTTGTTATTCTAGACATTTTTAAGACAAAAAATTACAAGTCACAAATGAAGAAAACTGTTCCAAAACACATATCCAACCAAGCGATTGTATCCAGAATATGAAAGAACTTATACAATTCAATGAAACAACCCAATAATGAGAAAAATCTGCAGACACTTCACAGAAGAAGACATACATGTGATCAATACATTTACAAAAAAAGATGTTCAACATCAGTAGTCATCAGATAAATGTAGATTAAAACCAAAATGTGATACCACTGCATACAGACCAGAATTAATAAAATTTTAAGACCGACATTACCAACTGTTGTTGAGTTTGTGGGGAAAGTAAAACTCATTCATTGCTGGCGTGGAGGCAAAATTGTTTACCCACTTTGGGAAAACAGTATGGCAATACTTTATAAAGTTAAATATATTTGTACTCTATGACCTAGTGATTCTACTCCTTGATGTTTACCCAAGAGAAATAAAAATACGGGCCCTTATAAAAAACGTGTACTGTAGTGCTCATAGAAACATAATTCATAGTAGACCAAAATGGAAGCAAAAAAGGGTCCAAAACTGGTAAATGACTAAACAGATTATGATACATCATACCATGGAAAGCAATCTAGCAACAGAAAGGGATAATAAAATTGATATATGCAATAACATAGATAAATCTGAAATGCCTTATGCTAAGTGAGAAAAGCAAAACAAAAATGATTTCATTTATATGAAATGTTATGGAAGGCAGACCTATTGTGTAAGAAAGCATTTTTAATGGTGGCCTGAGTCCTAGGATGGGACAGGAGACTGAATACAAGGAAACATGAGGAAATTTTTTTGGATGACAGAACTGTTCTATGTCTTGACTATGTACATATAGTTGTATACTATTACCAAAAACCTTCAAAATTTACACTTAAAATTGGTGAATTTTATTGTATATTATTGTATATAAAATAATACATTAGTAAACGATAAACAGGGAAAAGTTTATAGGCAAATATCATTAGGCATCAGGAATAAATGCAAATTAAAACCATAATGAGGATAATTATACTCCACCAGAATGGCTAAAAGAAAAATAAAAAAGACTGACAACTGCAAATGTTGGTGAAGATGCTGAACAATCAGAACTGTCAAATAATGTTTATGGCAGTGTAAAAGTCTACAACACTTTGGGAAAAGGTACCTCAATTTTTCATAAAATTAAAAATACCCCTCCCTATGAACCAGCATTTGCACTCCTAAGTATTTACCAAAGATAAATGAAAATATATCAATATATCCACAAACAGACTTGTTCACGGATGTTAATAGTTGCTTTATTTATAATAACCCAAACAATCTGATAGATTCATATGATGGACTACTACTCAGCAATAAAAACTAGTGAAACACTGATAGATCAAATGGATAGATCTCAAAAGCAGTTTGTTTATGAAAGAGCTATGTGCAAAAGACTACTACCTTATCCCATTCACATGAAGTTCTAGAACATGTAAAATTAATCTGTGATAGAAAAATAATAGTGAATCCCTCTGGGGGTGGAGTGGGAAAAAGCATGAGGAAATCTGGGGGCGGGGAATGGTAATATTTTATAACTTGATAGGGGTTTGGGTTACATGGGTGTGTGAATTAGTAAATTCTCATGTAAGTACACTTAAGAATTTTGAATTTCACTATATGTGACTTTTACCTCAAAGGAAATAAAACTGTCAACAAATACTAAGTTCTAATTAAAAATGAGAGTTAAAATGCTATATCATATTAATGATATTTAGGTGAAAAAATGATAAATTTTTTTACAAAAATAAATCCCAACAAATATCATATGAAATCAAGAGAGAAAATTGTTTGTGTGTGTTCTGAACTTGAGCAGTGACTTTCAGATTTTCAGTGACATACACACACAAAATATATTTTACATATATGCATATATGTATGTATACTAATGTATGTTTCAGTATGGAGAATGATGTAAATGTTCTGAAGTTCTAAAAGATGCCTAAAGAAAAATTCTTTCTTTAGAATAGAGGGTTAATGTGGGGATATTACTATGTTTTCAATGTTCAATTTTAGTGATTTTGTCTAGTTATGCTGAGAAAACATTGCTTTTTAAAAAAAAAAATCAATGTAGAAAAATCAATACAAAAAGCCCAAAGATAATATTATTGTAAATAATGCAAAGAATCAATTGAAAAATTTTGAAAAATGGTAAAGTAGTTCAGAAAATTGTAATAGATAGAAAATAAATAAACAAGATATTGAAATTTATTGTCTACGGTAAAGCTACAATAATTGAAATGGTGTGGAATAGGTTCAAAGAATCAAGAGTTCAATGGAAGAAAACAGACAGCTGAAATAGCACTTGATTAATTCCTTATCTGAGAGAGAAAATAATCAAATAAAATCCTCACTTCATTGTCCTCACCATCACACATTCTGCATGGATTAAAGTGTAGGAATTTAAAACAAACTTTAAAAAATCCTACTTAACAGTGAAGGTATCCACAGTGTATTGAACAGAAGGTGTACAGCATGATCCCGTTTTTGTAAACACACAATTTACCTAAGTAAAAGAAAAGGTAAAACTTGAACTTCATCTTAGCAATACTTGTAAAGTTAGTCAGACTAGTACTAGTTATGTTTATATTCGTAGAGTAGTTGTAATAGTAATAAGCATCATCTGGTGAATTATTACTTACCTGGGAGAAAAAGTTCATGAAACATTTCTGTGGTCAGATACTCACAGCAACCCAGAACTGAATAAACTTGTAATAACTCTAACGCCCTGATTTGTCATGAGGCAACATGTGAAAATACTTTTGGAACCTGAAAAAGCAATGCAGAAACAAAAGCAAATTTACTATCAAAAGATTAGATTCATATGTGCCAAAACCTATCTAATTAGTAAATGTTGATTTTCTATTTCCAAACTTACGTGTCTACAAAGAAGGAACTTCTTTTGAGGAATTTCTCTGACAAGGTGAAAGCAACCCATATACTAAAGTGCCCGGTTTTTCATACCAAAAATTTTCCAGATGGCAGTGACTCAGGACGACAGTAGTAACACAGAATGTGCTGGAAGCCAAGTCCCTCAAAACTCCAGATGTTACTACCAAGTTCTCAGAAAAATGAATTATTGAAAAGAAAGCCTGAGAAAGACTTAGGAAGATACAATTTTAAAAGTTACAGCTGGACTTCCCTGGTGGCACAGCGGTTAAGAATCTGCCTGCCAAGGCAGGGGACACAGGTTCAATCCCTGGTTCAGGAAGATCCCACATGCCGCGGAGCAGCTAAGCCCCTGCGCCACAACTACTGAGCCTGTGCTCTAGGGCCCGCGATCCACAACTACTGAGTGCCACAACTACTGAGCCTGCGTGCTGCAACTATTGAAGCCCACGTGCCTGGATCCCGTGCTCCACAACGAAAGCCACCGCAATAAGCCTGCACACCGCAACAAAGAGTAGCCCCCACTCGCCGCAACTAGAGAAAGCCCGCGTGCAGCAATGAAGACCCAACACAGCCAAAAAATAAATTTTTTTAAAAAAACCCAGTGAGTGGAGAGAAAAGTGATTAAAAAAAAAAGTTAGCACTTAAGGTGCTATCCATCTATTTTGCTATTCCATTGTAAAGCAGTTCATAACAGGTCAATGTAGTTGGAAGGTTTATTTAATTCTACTTCATAAAACTTTTAAATGCAATTATCCAACTAAAGTGGGCTAAAATATGATAATAACTGATAGAGAAGTAAGTTGAGTAGGCAAATCTAGGCATGTTATCTGTCCATCACCAATAATCAGTCAACAAAAGTGTTGGGGATAAGAATGTACACAACATAAAAAGAAAAGTGCTAGGAAAAACCTTCTAACATATATAATATATATTCTACCTATCTATGAAGACCACAGCATGACTTTCCTGAAGAAAACAAAATCTGTATGGCATATACCCACATCAGGAGATGAGAAAATTCTATTTTGTGAAGATTTTAATTTTGCCCAAATTTCCGCACATTGCAAAAACAATATCAGAAATGTTAATGTTACATTTAGGGAAATTTGACAAAATGATGCAATTTTTGAATGCCTATATATAAATGACTCAGATTGTCCTGCAAATCCTCAAACAGGAAGAATAAGGAGGATCATTTCACACACAAGATCCTACATGGCAATGTATTAATACAAATTAGAGAAATAAACACACAGAGTTACTGCCCAAATAACTCACAGAGAATTTGCTAGAAAATAACTGTATGTTGTTGCAGAATATGGGAAAACATGTAAGTGTTTAAAAAAATTCTTAGTTCATATCATTAACCCTAAAGTAGATACCATTAAAGCCAGAAAAAGAATTTTGTGGTTTGACCATATTACATAAAGTTCAGTACATGATCCCATTTGTTGTAAAATGCAGCCATATTACACTTAGAGAAACACACATCACCTTCTTTTAAGGGGACATGGAATATGTATTAAGATTCTCCGGTGAAACAGAACCAGATTACACACACACACACACACACCAGAGCTATTGCAAGAGCAAAAGTGAGAGTGAGATATTTACTTTAAGGAATTGGCTCATGTGATTGTTGGCAAGTTTGAAATTTGCAGGGCAGTCCAGCAAAGTGGATGCTGGGCAAGAGTTGATGTTGCATCTTGAGTTCCATCTCATCTGAAAAAATACCTTCATAGCAACATTTATACTGCTGTTGACCAAAAACTGGGTACCACAGCCTAACCAAGATGACACATAAAATTAAAGATCACAGTATATGTTTGTTTAAAAGGAGAAAATGGATTTGAACTATGGTACCACAAAGTGAACAGTGTTAAAAACTATATATGGAATATGGAAATCTACCCATAAGTATCTCTTGGATACACTGGTCACTGTGAGATAAAACTAGACTTATGGCAAAAAAATTACTACCAAAAAAATCAGAATGAATATTCAACCCTCACTTTCTTTGGAGAAAAAGTCAAGTCTCTCAACTATAGACTCACCAATGCTTCCTACCTGTATGAAATGATTATAAATTTTAAAGATAATGTAAATTGATACAGCCACTATGGAGAACAGTATGGAGGTTCCTCAAAAAACTAAAAATAGAACTACCATACGACACAGCAATCCCACTACTGGGAATACACCCTGAGAAAACTGTAATTCAAAAAGAGTCATGTACCACAATGTTCATTGCAGCTCTATTTACAATAGCCAGGACATGGAAACAACCTAAGTGTCCATCAGTAGATGAATGGATAAAGAAGACGGCACATATGTACAATGGAATATTACTCAGCCATAAAAATAAATGAAATTGAGTTATTTGTAGTGAGGTTGATGGATCTGGAGACTGTCATACAGAGTGAAGTAAGTCAGAAAGAGAAAAGCAAATACTGTATGCTAACACATATATATGGAATCTAAAAAAGAAAAAAAAACGCTCTGAAGAACCTAGGGGCAGGACAGGAATAAAGACGCAGACAAGGAGAATGGACTTGAGGACACAGGGAGGGGGAAAGGTAAGCTGGGACAAAGTGAGAGAGTGGCATGGACATATATACACTACCAAATGTAAAATAGATAGCTAGTGAGAAGCAGCTGCATAGCACAGGGAGACCAGCTCAGCTGCTTGAGAAGCAGCTGCATAGCACAGGGAGATCAGCTCAGCTGCTGATCTCCTCAGCTGCTCTAAGCATATCTGGAGAACTAAGTGAACACAGGAGGAAAAATCTAGGCTTCTGTTCTTTGCTACTCTATTAGCAATTATCTTTACCTTATTCACTTTAAACATGTTCACGTTTTTCGCGTGCAACAGGTAAATCATCATCAAGATGAAGTTGAGATCTACGTGGCTTCCAGGGCTTTCCTGACTTCTGGGAGAAAGATCACCTGGAGCCCCAAACCCAGCACTCATCCAAAGGCCACCACAAACGACAAACCAGTTGCACAGTACTCTACCCGGAAAGGCACTGTTTACCCCTTGACTAGTAAACGACACAATTCCAGGTTGGGCACTGCACACAGCATGGCCACAAGTTGGAGGACCTGGTGAGTCTCTATCTCACTATGTAGCGAAGTTTTCTTCTCTATGCCGACCACACATTGATGACTCACCAAAGATTTATCCGTAGACTTAGACAATGTTGACCCACTGCCCTCAGACTTGCATCCCACCTCACTGAGGACCTCATCACCTGTTCTATGAGTACCTGCACAAGAACGAGGATACCATGGGAAAACCTTCCTCCATTTAGCTCTTTTCCTGATGGGAACTGTGTTTCCCTGTCCTAACTTATGGGTGCTCAAACTATTAGGAATATTCCAGCCTTGGAAACATCCTCAAAAGGCCAGGGATCAAGGTCCATTCCGGGCCCTCTTGACGCCATGGAAAGACGCTCAATGAAACATGCAACTCTACCACTAGAAAGTATCTGAACACTACCACAAATGATGTTACTTGTGAGAGACCCCTTACCTAGATAGACACTGTTTACACCAAGTCTGAGAGATCAGCCCCCGTCGGACAACAGCCCCGCACACAACGAAGCTTCGCAATGGACATATTACCCAGGATTACTGGCACTTCCAAATGTAGCGTTCACCTCTCTTCCCACCACATCATACTGAATGAATTCAAGAATTTTCGCTAAATAGAGACACGTTGATTCACCGCCCTGCAACTTGCATCCATCACTCAATGGGGATCCACTCTTCGGCTCTGTGTTTTGCTAGAATGATGAGGAGGAGCAACAGAGGACAAGATAGTTTGAGTTCTGTCTTGTTCTATTGGAAAGTCCTGTTAGCTTCGCTCACCAGTGGATGTTCACACTGCCAGCAACAAACTAATGAAATCACCATGAGTCTTCCCGAGATCACAGGGCTGCCACAGTCCTCATGACTTCACGGCACCCAGCTCAATTCACCTGGAGTCCCACCACTAATACCCTTCCAAAGGCCAGCCTAACAGTTGTTCTTGTTGAGCGTTACTCTACCTGGCCAGGAACTAATTACCCAAAATACATGTAATCAGCACCTGTCTGGGTAGGGCACCACACGCATCAGGGCTCTCTGCAGAGAATCTACCTGGTCCCCTTCCAACGGTCATGAGTAGATTTGATCTATCTCCCCATCACAACTTGACGGCTGTCACGACGATATATCCAGACCCCTAGAGGATGTCGACCCGCTGCCTTCCAACCTGCATCCCTCCCTCACTGGATATCCGCACCCACCTCCACCACACTCAGTGCCTACTCGAGAAGTATAAAGACCCCGCGAGAAAAATGCATATTGTACTTCTCTCATCTTCTCATAGGAATGCTCTTCCTTCCTGCAAATTCTTTGTGTTCACGTTGTGACAAAAGGACCCCTTAACTCATCCTGAGGATGTCAGAGACACAGATGGCTCCCAGGGTCATTAGGATATCAAGGCAGCCAACTCAAGGACAACTGCCACTCAACCCACACCACTGTTCCAGAGGCCACCTCCAACGATGTTCTGTGAGGCTTACTTTACAAACACGGCACCGTTTACTATTAGTATATGTGAACAGTACCTGTCTGTGTATGGCGCCACACAAAGCAGAGCTTCGAGGTGGAAGAAACGCCCTACCTCCCTCTCACTCACACATGTACCTTTCTTACTTCTATCCATCACGTCATGAGGACTGTACCCTGGCTTGATCCATACCCATTCAAAATATCTCGACCCACTGCGCTCCAACTTGCGTCTCTCCCCAGTGGGGATCTGCTCAGCTGTTCTATGCATATCTGGAGAACTATGTGAACACAGGAGGAATGATTTTGGTTTCTGTTCTCTGCTACTCTATGAGCAATTATCTTTACCTTATTCACTTTATACATGATCATGTTTTTCGGGTTGGAACAGGTAAATCGTCATCAAGATGTGGTTTAGAACTATGTGGCTTCCAGGGCCTTCCTGACGTCGGGGAGGATGAGCACCTGGAGCCCCATGCCTGTCTCTCGACCAAAGGCACCACAACCGATAATCCAGTTGCACAGTACTCGACCCAGAAAGGCACTGTTTACCCCTAGTCTAGTAAAAGGCAACTTTCTGGGTTACACACTACACACAGAATGGACTCAAGGTGGGGGACATGCTGAGTCTCCTTCAAAATCTGTAGCGAAGTTTTCTTCTCTAGGCCGACCACACCTTGATGACACTACCCAGGATTTATCCATAGTCTTAGACCGTGTTGAACCACTGCCCCCAGACTTGCATCCCACCTCAATGAGGATCTCATCACCGGTTCTATGGGTACTGGCACAAGGATGGCTACCATGGGAGAATCTTCCTCCCTTTATCGCTTTTCCTGAGAGGAACTGTGTTTCCCTTTCCTAAACTGTTTGTGCCCACACTATTTGGATTATTCGAGTACCAGAGTCATTCTCAAAATGCCAGGGATCCTGGTCGCTCTCCGTTCCCTCTTATCGCCATGGCAAGAATCTCAAGGACACATGCAGCTCCACCACTAGAACGGGTCCAAAGGCCACCACAACTGTTGTTCCTTGTGAGCCTCCCTCTAGCCAGGCAGACACTGATTACACCAAATCTGAGAGACTAGCACCTGTCTGAGCACGGCCGCAAACACAGTGTGGCTTCTCGTCGGAGGAACGACCCAGGACTTCTGACACGTCCAAATGTACCTGTCACAACTCTTCTGACCACATCATACTGAATGAATTCAAGAATTTTCCCTAAATCGAGACACTTTGATTCAACGCCCTGCAACAGTATCCATCACTCAATGGGGATCCTCTGTTCTGCTCTATGTTATGAAAGGATGATGACAATGAGCAACAGAGGACAAGATCATTCGAGTTCTGTCTTGTTCTATTGGAAAGTCCCGTTACCTTCTCACACTTGTGAGTGTTCACATTGCTAGCAAAACACTAATGAAAATCACCCTGAGTTTGCCTGAGATCAGGGGATTCTCAGAGTCCTCATGACTTCGTGGCAGCAAGCTCAAGGACACTTGCAGCTCCACCACTACCACGCATCCAAAGGACAGCCCAAGAATTGTTCTTCTTCAGCGTTACTCTACCTACAGAAGAAATAATTACCCCAAATACATGCAATCAGCACCAGTCTGGGTAGGGCACCGCACATATCAGGGCTCTCTGTGGAGGATCTCACTGGTCCCTTTCCCACTGTCACGAGTAGCTTTGATGTATCTCCCCATCACAATGTTACAGCTTCCAACATGATATATCCAGACCCCTAGAGGATGCTGACTTCAAACCTTCATTCCTCCCTCAGTGCATATCCACCCCCACACCCACCTAGCTCTATGCCTACTTGAGAAGTATCAGGACCCCGCGAGTAAAATGCACATTCTACTTCTCTCTTCTTCTCATAGGAATGCTCTTCCTACATGCAACTTCTTTGTGTTCACGTTGTGAGTAAAGGACCACTTAACTCGTCCTGAGGATGCCAGAGACACAGATGGCTCCCAGGTCAGTAGGATATCAAGGCAGCCAACTCAAGGACACCTGCCACTCCACCCACATCAATGGTCCAGAGGTCACCACCAACGATGTTCTTGTGAGACTTATTCTACCCACAGAGGCTCTTGTCACTAAGGGTCTACGTGTACAGCACCTGTAAGTACAGGGAACCATGAACAGCAGTGCTTCAAGATGGAGGACAATCCCTACTTCCCTCTCACTCACATATTACCTTTCTTACTTATATGAATCACATCCTGATGACTGTACCCTGGCTTGATCTGTACTCCTTCTAAATATCTCGATCCACTGCCCTCCAAATTGCATCTCTCTCCCGTGGGGATCTCTTCACTGCTCGATGCATATGTGGAGAACTATGTGAACACAGGAAGAATGATCATGGTTTCTGTTCTCTGCTAGTCTATAAGCAATTATCTTTACGTTATTCAGTTTATACATATTCACGTTTATCGGGGTGGAACAGGTAAATCATCATCAAGATGCGGTTCAGATCTATGTGGCTTCCAGGGCCTTCCTGGCTTAGTGAAGGATGATCACCTGGAGCCCCACGCCCATCGCCCATCCAGAGGCACCACAACCGATACTCCAGTTGCACATTACTCGACCCAGAAAGGCACTGTTTACCCCTAGTCTAGTAAACGGCACCTTTCTGGGCTGGGCACTGCACACAGCATGGCCTAAAGGAGAGTGACCTGCTGAGTCTCCTTTCCCATCTGTAGAATAGTTTGCTTTTCTATGCCGACCACACCTTGAGACTCTACCCAAGATTTATCCATAGCTTTAGACAGTGTTGACCCACTGCCCTGCACCTTTCTGGGCTGGGCACTGCACACAGCACAGCCTCAAATTGGGGAACCTGCTGAGTCTCCTTTCCAATCTGTAGAGAAGTTTACTTCTCTTTGCCAACCACACATTGAGACTCTACCCAAGATTTATCCATAGCCTTAGATAGTGTTGACCCACTGCCCTCAGACTTGCAAACCACCTCACTGAGGATTTCATCACCCCTTCTATGTGTACTTGCACACGGATGAGGATACCATGGGAAAATCTTCCTCCTTTTATCGCTTTTCCTGATAGGAACTCTATTTCCCTTTCCTAAATTGTGGGTGCCCACAGTATTTGCATTATTCGAGTACCAGAGTCACTCTCAAAAGGCCACGGATCCTGGTCGCTCTCCGATCTCTCTTCTCGCCATGGCAAGCATCTCAAGGACAAATGCAGCTCGCCACTAGAACGGGCCCAAAGGCCACCACAAGTGATGTTCCTTGTGAGCCTCCCTCTAGCCAGGCAGACACTGTTTACACCAAGTCTGAGATACCAGCACCCGTCTGAGCACAGCCTCACACACAGTGTCGCTTTGCGTTGGAGGAACGACCCAGGACTTCAGGCGCTTCCAAATGTACCTCTCACCACTCTACCCACCACACCATACTGAAAGAATTCAATAATTTTCCCTAAATCGAGACAGTTTGATTCACTGCCCTGCAATGTGCACACATCACTCAATGGGGATCCTCTATCCTGCTCTAAGTTATGCTAGGATGAGGAGGAGGAGCATCAGAGGACAAGATCATTCGAGTTCTGTCTTGTTCTATTGGAAAGTCCCGTTAGCTTCTCTCAGCTGGTGGTGTACACGTTGCTAGCAAAAGACTAATGAAATCACGCCAAGGTTTCCTGAGATGAGGTGGCGGCCAGAGTCCTCATAACTTCATGGCAACCAGCTCAAGGACACCTGCAGCTCCACCACTACCACGCGTCCAAAGGCCAGCCTAAAAGTTGTACTTGTTGAGCGTTACTCTTCCTGGACAGGAACTAATTACACAAAATACATGTAATCAGCACCTGTGCGAGTAGGGCACTGCACATCAGGGGTCTCTGTGGAGGATCTTCCCGATCCCATTCCCACTGTCGCGAATAGCTTTGATCTGTCTCCCCATCACATCTTGACGGCTGCACCCACGATGTACCCAGACCCCTAGAGGATATCGAACAGCTGCCTTCCAACGTGCATCCCTCCCTCACTGGATATCCGCACCCACCTCCACCCTGCTCTATGCCTAATTGAGAAGTATCAGGACCTCGCGAGAAAAATGCCTATTGTACTTATCCCTTATTTTCATAGGACTGATCTTCCTCCCTGCAACCTGTTTTTGTTCACGTTGTGAGGAAAGGACAACTTAATTCATCCTGAGGTTGCCAGACACACAGATGGCTTCCAGGGTCATTAATATATCAGGCAGTCAACGCAATGACACCTGCCACTACACCCACATCAATGGTCCAGACGCCACAACCAACAATGTTCTTGTGAGCCTTACTCTATCCACACAGGCTCTTGTCACCAGTGGTCTACATGAACAGGACCTGTATGGGCAGGGCACTGGGCTCAGCAGGGCTTGGTGGTGAAAGACATGCCCTACACCCTCTCACTCACACATGTACCTGTCGTACTTCTATCCGTCACATCCTGATGACTGTACCCTGCCTTCATCCGTACCCCTTCACAATATCTCAACCCACTGCCCTCCAACTTGCATCTCTCACCCATGGGGATCTCCTCAGCTGCTCTATGCATATCTGGACAACTTTGGGAACACAAGAAGAATGATCTTGGTTTCTGTTCTCTGCTACTCTATGAGAAATTATCTTTACGTTATTCACTTTATACATGTTCACGTTTTTTGGGGTGGAACAGGTAAATCATCATCAAGATGCGGTTGAGAACTATGTGGCTTCCAGGGCCTCCCTGACCACGGGGAGGATGACCATCTGGAGACCCACGCCCATCGCCCGTTCAGAGGCACCACAACCAATAATCCAGTTGCACAGTACTCGACCCAGAAAGGCACTGTTTACCCCTCTTCTAGTAAACAGCACCTTTCCGGGCTGGGCCCTCCACACAGCATGGACTCAAGGTGGGGGACCTGCTGAGTCTCCTTTCCAATCTGTAGAGAAGTTTGCTTCTCTATGCGGACGACAGCTTGAGACTCTACCCACGATTTGCCCATAGACTTAGACAGGGTTGATCCACTGCCCTCAGACCTGCATCCCTCCTCACTGATGATTTCACCACGCTTCTATGTGTACTGGCACAAGATTGAGGTTACCAAGGGAAAATCTTCCTCCCTTTATCTCTTTCCCTGACACGAACTGTGTTTTCCTTTCCTAAACTGTGGGTGACCACACTATTTGGAATATTCGAGCACAAAAGTCATCTTCAAAATGCCATGGAGGGCTTCCCTCGTGGCGCAGTGGTTGAGAGTCCGCCTGCCAATGCAGAGGATACGCGTTCATGCCCCGGTCCGGGAAGATCCCACATGCCGCAGAGCGGCTGGGCCCGTGAGCCATGGCCGCTGAGCCTGCGCGTCCGGCGCATGTGCACCACAACGGGAGAGGCCACAAAAAAAAAAAAGCCAGGGATCCTGGTCGCCCTCCGTTCCCTCTTCTCACCATGGCAAGCATCTCAAGGACACATGCAGATCCACCATTAGAATGAGTCCAAAGGCCACCACACCTGATGTTCCTTGTGAGCATCCCTCTAGCCAGGCAGACTCTGTTCACATCAAGTCTGAGAGACTAGCACCCATCTGATCACGGCCACAAACACAGTGTGGCTTCGAGTTGGAGGAACGACCCTGGACTTCTGGCATTTCCAAATGTACCTGTCACCACACTACCCACCATATCATACTGAATGAATTCAAAAATTTTACCTAAATCGAGACACTTTGATTCACCGCCTTGCTACTTGCACCCATCACTCAATGGGGATACTCTCTTCTGCTCTAACTTATGCTAGGATGATGAGGAGGAGCATCAGAGGCGAAGATCATTCGAGTTCTGTCTTGTTCTATTGGAAAGTCCCATTAGCTTCTCTCAGCTGTGGGTGTACACATTGCTAGCAAAAGACTAATGAAATCGCGCCGAGTTTTCCCGAGTTGGGGTGGCTGCTGGAGTCCTCATGACTTCATGGCAACCACCTCAAGGACACCTGCAGGTCCACCACTACCATGCGTCCGAAGGCCAGCCTAAAAGTTCTTCTTGTTGAGCGTTACTCTACCTGGACAGGAACTAATTACCCGAAATACATGTAATCAGCACCTGTCCGAGTAGGGCACCGCTCACATCAGGGCTCTCTGTGGAGGATCTCCCCGGTCCATTCCCACTGTCGCGAGTAGCTTTGATCTGTATCCCCATCACATCTTGATGGCGACACGTACAATATATCCAGACCCCTAGAGGATATCGAACCGCTGCCTTCCAACTTTCATCCTTCCCTCACTGGATATCCGCACCGACCTCCACTCCGCTCTATGCCTAATTGAAATCTATCAGGACCCCGCGAGGAAAACACGTACTGTACTTCTCTCTTTTTCTCATAGGAATGATCTTCCTCCCTGCAAACTGTTTGTGTTCACGTTGTGAGCAAAGGACGACTTAACTCATCCAGAGCATGCGAGAGACACAGATGGCTCCCAGGGTCAGTAGGATATCAAGACAGCCAACTCAAGGACACCTGCCACTCCACCCACATCAATGGTCCAGAGGCCACCACCAACAATGTTGTTGTGAGCTTTACTCTATCCACACAGGCACTTGTCACTAGCAGTCTACATGAACAGCACCTGCATGGGCAGGGCCCCATGGACAAAAGGGCTTGAAGGTGAGAGACATGCCCTACTCCCTCTCACTCACACTTGTACCTTTCTTGCTTCTATCCATCACATCCTGATGACTGTACCCTGGCTTGATGCGTACCCCTTCAAAATATGTTGACCCACTGCGCACCAACTTGCATCTCTCCCCTGTGGGTATCTCCTAGCTGCTCTATGCGTATCTGGAGAACTGTGTGTACACAGGAACAATGATCTTGGCTCCTGTTCCCTGCTATTCTATGAGGAGTTAACTTTACCTTATTCCCTTTATACATGTTCATGATTTTCGGGGTGGTACAGGTAAATCGTCATGAAGATCCACTTGAGAGCTTTGTGGCTTTCAGGGACTTCCTGACTTTGGAGAGGATGAGCACTTGGAGACGCACGCCCATCGTCCATCCAGAGGGACCACAACCGATACTCCAGTTGCACAGTACTCAACCCAGAAAGGCACTGTTTACCCCTAGTCTAGTAAACAGCACCTTTCCGGGCTGGGCACTGCACACAGCATGGCCTCAAAGGGGGGGCCCTGCTGAGTCTCCTTTCCAATCTGTAGAGAAGTTTTCTTCTCTGTGCCGACCACACCTTGAGACTCTAACCCAGGAATTATCCATAGACTTAGACACTGTTGACCCACTGTCCTCAGGCCTGCATCCCACTTCACTGAGGATTTCATCACTGGTTCTATGTGTACTGGCAAAAGGATGAGGGTACCATGGGAAAATCTTACTCCCTTTATCATTTTTCCTGAGAGGAACTGTGTTTCCCTTTCCTAAACTGTGGGTTCCCACACTATTTGGATTATCCAAGCACCGGGGTCATCCTCAAAATACCAGCGATCCTGGTCGGTCTCCGTTCCCTCTTCTTGCCATGGCAAGCATCTCAAGGAATCATTGAGCTCCACCACTAGAACGGGTCCAAAGGCCACCACAAGTGATGTCCCTTGTGAGCCTCCCTCTAGCCGGGCAGACACTGTTTACACCAAGTCTGAGAGACCAGCACCCGTCTGAACACGGCCCCGCATACAATGTGGCTTCGCGTTGGAGGAATGACCAAGGACTTCTGGAACTTCCAAATGTACGTGTACCACACGACCCACCACATCATACAGAATGAATTCAAAAATTTTCCGTAAATCGAGACACTGATTTGCTGCCCTGCAACTTGAACCCATCACTCAATGGGGTCCTCTCTTCTGCTCTAACTTATGCTAGGATGATGATGAGGCGCATCAGAGGACAAGATCATTCGAGTTCTGTCTTGTTCTATTGGAAAGTCCCGTTAGCTTCTCTCAGCTGGTGGTGTACACATTGCTAGCAAAAGACTAATGAAATCGCGCCGAGTTTTCCCGAGTTGGGGTGGCTGCTGGAGTCCTCATGACTTAATGGCAAGCATCTCAAGGACACCTGCAGCTCCACCACTACCACGCGTCCGAAGGCCAGCCTAAAAGTTCTTCTTGTTGAGCGTTACTCTACCTGGACAGGAACTAATTACCCGAAATACATGTAATCAGCACCTGTCCGAGTAGGGCACCACACGCGTCATGGCTCACTGGGGAGGATCTCCCTGGTCCAATCCCACTGTCGCAAGAAGCTTTGATCTGTCTCCCCATCACATCTTGACAGGTGCACCCACGATATATCCAGACCCCTAGAGGATATGGAATCGCTGCCTTCCAACATGCATCATTGCCTCACTGGATATCCACACCCACCTCCACCATGGTCTGTACCTAGTTGAGAAGTATCAGGGCCCCGCGAGAAAAACGCCTATTGTTCTTCTCTCTTCTTCTCATAGGAAGGATCTTCCTCCCTGCAACATGTTTGTGTACATGTTGTGAGCAAAGGACCACGTAACTCATCCTGAAGGTGCTAGACACAGATGATTCCCAGGGTCATTAGGATATCAAGGCAGCCAACTCAAGGACACCTGCCACTCCACCCACATCAATGGTCCAGAGGACTCAACCAACAATGTTCTTGTGAGCCTTACACTATCCTCACAGGCTCTTGTCACCTGAGGACTACATGAAAACACCTGAATGGGCAGGGAACCATGCACAGAAGGGCTTGGAGGTGAAGGACATGCCCTACTCCCTCTAACTCACCACATGTACCTTTCTTACTTCTATCCATCACATCCTGATGACTCTACCCTGGCTTGATTCGTACCCATTCAAAATATCTCGACCCACTGCCCTCCAACTTGCATCTCTCCCCCGTGGGGATCTCCTCAGCTGCTCTATGCATATCTGGAGAAATATGTGAACACAGGAAGAATGATCTTGTTTTCTGTTCTCTGCTACTCTGTGAGCAATTATCTTTACCTTATTCACTTTATATATGTTCACGTTTGTCCGGGTAGAACAGGCAAATCGTCATCAAGAAGCAGTAGAGGGGCTTCCCTGGTGGCGCAGTGGTTGCGCGTCCGCCTGCCGATGCAGGGGAACCGGGTTCGCGCCCCGATCTGGGAAGATCCCACATGCCGCAGAGCGGCTGGGCCCGTGAGCCATGGCCGCTGGGCCTGCGCGTCCGGAGCCTGTGCCCCGCAACGGGAAAGGCCACAGCAGAGGGAGGCCCGCGGGACTTCCTGACTTTGGAGAGGATGAGCACTTGGAGACGCACGCCCATCGTCCATCCAGAGGGACCACAACCGATACTCCAGTTGCACAGTACTCAACCCAGAAAGGCACTGTTTACCCCTAGTCTAGTAAACAGCACCTTTCCGGGCTGGGCACTGCACACAGCATGGCCTCAAAGGGGGGGCCCTGCTGAGTCTCCTTTCCAATCTGTAGAGAAGTTTTCTTCTCTGTGCCGACCACACCTTGAGACTCTAACCCAGGAATTATCCATAGACTTAGACACTGTTGACCCACTGTCCTCAGGCCTGCATCCCACTTCACTGAGGATTTCATCACTGGTTCTATGTGTACTGGCAAAAGGATGAGGGTACCATGGGAAAATCTTACTCCCTTTATCATTTTTCCTGAGAGGAACTGTGTTTCCCTTTCCTAAACTGTGGGTTCCCACACTATTTGGATTATCCAAGCACCGGGGTCATCCTCAAAATACCAGCGATCCTGGTCGGTCTCCGTTCCCTCTTCTTGCCATGGCAAGCATCTCAAGGAATCATTGAGCTCCACCACTAGAACGGGTCCAAAGGCCACCACAAGTGATGTCCCTTGTGAGCCTCCCTCTAGCCGGGCAGACACTGTTTACACCAAGTCTGAGAGACCAGCACCCGTCTGAACACGGCCCCGCATACAATGTGGCTTCGCGTTGGAGGAATGACCAAGGACTTCTGGAACTTCCAAATGTACGTGTACCACACGACCCACCACATCATACAGAATGAATTCAAAAATTTTCCGTAAATCGAGACACTGATTTGC
The DNA here is from genome assembly GCF_002837175.3 of Physeter macrocephalus. Lineage (NCBI taxonomy): Eukaryota > Metazoa > Chordata > Mammalia > Artiodactyla > Physeteridae > Physeter > Physeter macrocephalus. Next base: position 114,644,362 of record NC_041234.1, read on the forward strand.
TGCCCTGCAACTTGAACCCATCACTCAATGGGGTCCTCTCTTCTGCTCTAACTTATGCTAGGATGATGATGAGGCGCATCAGAGGACAAGATCATTCGAGTTCTGTCTTGTTCTATTGGAAAGTCCCGTTAGCTTCTCTCAGCTGGTGGTGTACACATTGCTAGCAAAAGACTAATGAAATCGCGCCGAGTTTTCCCGAGTTGGGGTGGCTGCTGGAGTCCTCATGACTTAATGGCAAGCATCTCAAGGACACCTGCAGCTCCACCACTACCACGCGTCCGAAGGCCAGCCTAAAAGTTCTTCTTGTTGAGCGTTACTCTACCTGGACAGGAACTAATTACCCGAAATACATGTAATCAGCACCTGTCCGAGTAGGGCACCACACGCGTCATGGCTCACTGGGGAGGATCTCCCTGGTCCAATCCCACTGTCGCAAGAAGCTTTGATCTGTCTCCCCATCACATCTTGACAGGTGCACCCACGATATATCCAGACCCCTAGAGGATATGGAATCGCTGCCTTCCAACATGCATCATTGCCTCACTGGATATCCACACCCACCTCCACCATGGTCTGTACCTAGTTGAGAAGTATCAGGGCCCCGCGAGAAAAACGCCTATTGTTCTTCTCTCTTCTTCTCATAGGAAGGATCTTCCTCCCTGCAACATGTTTGTGTACATGTTGTGAGCAAAGGACCACGTAACTCATCCTGAAGGTGCTAGACACAGATGATTCCCAGGGTCATTAGGATATCAAGGCAGCCAACTCAAGGACACCTGCCACTCCACCCACATCAATGGTCCAGAGGACTCAACCAACAATGTTCTTGTGAGCCTTACACTATCCTCACAGGCTCTTGTCACCTGAGGACTACATGAAAACACCTGAATGGGCAGGGAACCATGCACAGAAGGGCTTGGAGGTGAAGGACATGCCCTACTCCCTCTAACTCACCACATGTACCTTTCTTACTTCTATCCATCACATCCTGATGACTCTACCCTGGCTTGATTCGTACCCATTCAAAATATCTCGACCCACTGCCCTCCAACTTGCATCTCTCCCCCGTGGGGATCTCCTCAGCTGCTCTATGCATATCTGGAGAAATATGTGAACACAGGAAGAATGATCTTGTTTTCTGTTCTCTGCTACTCTGTGAGCAATTATCTTTACCTTATTCACTTTATATATGTTCACGTTTGTCCGGGTAGAACAGGCAAATCGTCATCAAGAAGCAGTAGAGGGGCTTCCCTGGTGGCGCAGTGGTTGCGCGTCCGCCTGCCGATGCAGGGGAACCGGGTTCGCGCCCCGATCTGGGAAGATCCCACATGCCGCAGAGCGGCTGGGCCCGTGAGCCATGGCCGCTGGGCCTGCGCGTCCGGAGCCTGTGCCCCGCAACGGGAAAGGCCACAGCAGAGGGAGGCCCGCATACCACAAAAAAAAAA
>NC_041234.1:114648030-114657260 GCF_002837175.3 Physeter macrocephalus
GCCCCGCAACGGGAAAGGCCACAGCAGAGGGAGGCCCGCATACCACAAAAAAAAAAAAAAAAAAAAAAGAAGCAGTAGAGATCTATGTGGCTTTCAGGGCCTTCCTGACTTTGTGGAGGATGATCACTTGGAGCCCCAGGCCCAAGAGGCACCACAACCGATACTCCAGTTGCACATTACTCGACCCAGAAAGGCACTGTTTACACCTAGTCTAGTAAATGGCACCTTTCCGGGCTGGGCAATGCACACAGCAGGGACTCAAGATGGGGGACCTGCTGAGTCTCCTTTCCAATATGTAGAGAAGATTGCTTCTCTATGACGACCACACATTGAGACACTACCCCGGATTTATCCATAGACTTAGACAGTATTGACCCACTGTCCTCAGACCTGCATCTTACTGATGATTTCATAACCGCTTCTATGTGTACTGGCACAAGGATGAGGATACCATGGGAAAATATTCCTCCCTATATTGCTTTCCCTGATAGGAACTGTGTTTGCCTTTCCTAAACGGTGGGTTCGCGCACTATTTGGATTATTCGAGCACTGGAGTGATCCTCAAAATGCCAGGGATCCTGGTCACCCTCTGTTCCCTCTTCTCGCCACGGCAAGCATCTCAGGACACATGCAGCTCCACCATTAGAACGGGTCCAAAGGCCACCAATACAGATGTTCCTTGTGAGCCTCCCTCTAGCCAGGCAGACACTGTTTACACCACGTCTGAGAGACCAGCACCTGTCTGAGCATGGCCCCACACACAGTGTGGCTTCCCGTTGGAGAAACGACCCAGGACTTCTGGCACATCCAAATGTACCTCTTACTATGCTACCCACCACATAATACTGAATGAATTCAAGAATTTTACCTAAATAGACACACTTTGATTCACCGCCCTGCAACTTGCACTCATCACTCAATGCGGATCCTCTCTTCTGCTCTAACTTATGCTAGGAGGAGGAGGAGGAGCATCAGAGGACAAGATCATTCGAGTTCTGTCTTGTTCTATTGGAAAGTCCCATTAGCTTCTCTCAGCTGTGGGTGTACACATTGCTAGCAAAAGACTAATGAAATCGCGCTGAGTGTTCCCGAGATGAGGTGGCTGCCAGAGTCCTCATGACTTCATGGCAAGCAGCTCAAGGACACCTGCAGCTTCACCACTACCACGCGTCCGAAGGCCAGCCTAAAAGTTGTTCTTGTTGAGCGTTACACTACCTAGACAGGAACTAATTACCCAAAATACATGTAATCAGCACGTGTCTGAGTAGGACACCGCACACATCAGGGCTCTCTGTGGAGGATCTCCCCCGCTCATTCCCACTGTAGCGAGAAGCTATGAACTGTCTCCCCATCATATCTTGACGATGTATCCACGATATATCCAGACCCCTAGAGTATATCGAACCGCTGCCTTCCAACCTGCATCCTTCCCTCACTGGATATCCGCACCCACCTCCAACCCGCTCTACGCCTAATTGAGAAGTTTCAAGATCCCGTGAGAAAAACACCTATTGTACTTCTCTCTTCTTCTCATAGGAATAATCTTCCTCCCTGCAAACTGTTTGGGTTCACGTTGTGAGGAAAGGACCACTTAAGTCATCCTGAGCATGCCAGAGACACAGATGGCTCCCAGGGACATTAGTATATCAAGGGAGTAAACTCAAGGACACGTGCCACTCCACCGACAACAATGGTCCAGAGACCAAAACCAACAATGTTCTTAGGAGCCTTACACTACACACAGGCTCTTGTCACTAGAGGTCTACGTGAACAGCACCTGTATAGGCAGGGCACCGTGCACAGCAGGGCTTGCAGGTGAAGGACATCCCTACTCCCTCTCACTCACACATGTACCTTTCGTCCTTCTATCCATCACATCTTGATGACTATACCCTGGCTTGATCTGTACCCCTTCAAAATATCTCGACCCACTGCCGTCCTGCTTGCATCCCTCCCCAGTGGGGATCTCCTCAGCTGCTCTATGCATATCTGGAGAACTATGGGAACACAGGAGGCATGATCTTGGTTTCTGTTCTCTGCTACTCTATGAGCAATTATCTTTACCTTATTCACTTTATACATGTTCATGTTTTTCAGAGTGGAAAAGGTTAATCTTCATCAAGATGCAGTTGAGATCTGTGTGGATTCCAGTGCCTTCCTGACTTTGGCGCTGATGATCACCTGGAGCCCCACGCCCATCTCCCGTCCAGAGGCACCAAAACCGATACTCCAGGTGCACAGTACTCGACCCAAAAAGGCACGGTTTACCCCTATTCTAGTAAACGGCACCTTTCCGGACTGGGCACTGCACACAGCACGGCCTTAAGGTAGGGGACGTGCTGAGTCTCCTTTCCAATCTGTAGAGAAGTTTGCTTCTCTATGTCGACCACACTTTGAGACTCTACCCTAGATTTATCCATAGATTTATACCGTGTTGACCCACTGCCCTCAAACGTGCATCCCACCTCACTAAGGATTTCATCACCGGTTCTATGTGTACTGGCACAAGTATGAGGATACCACAGGAAAATCTTCCTCTCTTTATCACTTTTCCTGATAGGAACTGTGTTTCCCTTCCCTAAACTGTGGGTGCCCATACTATTTGGATTATTCTAGCACCGGAGTCATCCTCAAAATGGCAGGGATCCTGGTTGCTCTCTGTTCCATCTTCTCGCCATGGCAAGCATCTCAAGGACACATCAAGATCCACCACCAGAAAGGGTCCAAAGGCCACCACAACTGATGTTCTTTGTGAGCCTCCCTCTAGCCAGGTAGACACTGTTTACACCAAGTCTGAGAGAACAGCACCCGTCTGAGCCCGGCCCCACACACAGTATGGCTTCGCATTGGAGGAACGACCGAGAACTTCTGGCAGTTCCAAATGTACCTGTGAGGACACTCTCCAACACATCATACTGAATGATTTCGAGAATTTTCCCTAAGTCGAGACACATTGAGTCACCACCCTGCTAATTGCACCCATTACTCAATGGGTATCCTCTTCTGCTCTAAGTTATGCTAGGACGATGATGAGGAGAATCACAGGACAAGATCATTCGAGTTCTGTCTTGTTCTATTGTAAAGTCCCATTAGCTTCTCTCAGCTGTGGGTATACACATTGCAAGCAAAAGACTTAATGATATTGTGCAGAATTTTCATGAGATGTGGTGGCTGCCAGAGTCCTCAGGACTTCGTGGCAACCAGCTCAAAGACAACTGCAGGTCCACCACTACCACACGTCCGAAGGCCAGCCGAAAATCTGTTCTTGTTGAGCGATACTCTACCTGAACAAAAACTAATAACCCAAAATACATGTAATCAGCACCTGTCTGAGTAGGGCACCGAACACATCAGGGCTCTCTGGGGAGGATCTCCCCGGTCCCATTCCCACTGTGGCGAGTAGCATTGATCTGTCTCCCCATCACATTTTGAGGCTGCACCCACAATATATCCAGATCCCTAGAGGATATTGAACCGCTGCCTTCCAACCTGCATCCTTCCCTAAGTGGATATCCGAACCCACCTCTACTCCGCTTTATGCCTAGTTGAGAAGTATAAGGATTCCGTGAGAAAAACACATATTGTACTTCTCTCTTCTTCTCATAGGAATCATCTTCCTTCCTGCAACCTGTTTGTGTTCACGTTGTGAGGAAAGGACCACTTAACTCATCTGAGGATGCCAGAGACACAGATGGCTCCCACGATCATTAGGATATCAAGGCAGCCAACTCAAGGACACCTGCCACTCCACCCACATCACTGTTACAGAGGCCACCACCAACAATGTTCTTGTGAGACATATTCTATCCACACTGTGTCTTCTCACTGGAGATCTACATGAACAGCACCTGTATGGGCAGGGCACCGTGCACAGCAGGGATTGGAGGGGAAGGATATGAACTAATTCCTGTCACTCACACATGTACCTTTCTTACTTTTATCCATCACATCCTGAGAACTCTGCCCTGGCTTGATCCATACCTCTTCAAAATATCTCGACGGACTGCCCTCCAACTTGAATCTCTCCCCCTTTGGGATCTGCTCAACTGCTCTATGCATATCGACAGAAGTATGTGAATACAGGAAGAATGATCTTGGTTTCTGTTCTCTGCTACTGTATGAGCAATTATCTTTAGTTTTTCACTTTATACAGGTTCACGTTTTTCGGGGTGGAACAGTTAAATCATCATCAAGATGTGGTTGAGATCTATGTGGCTTCAAGAGCATTCCTGACTTCGGGGAGGATGATCACCTGGAGCCCTCACACCCATCTCCCGTCCAGAGGCACCAAAACCGATACTCCAGTTGCACAGTACTTGACCCAGAAAGGCACGGTTTACCCCTATTCTAGTAAACAGAACCTTTCCGTGCTGGGCACTGCCCACAGCACGGCAACAAATTGGGGGACCTGCTGAATCTCCTTTCCAATCTGTAGAGAAGTTGCCTCATCTATGCCGACCACACTTTGATGACTGTACCCAACATGTATCCATAGATTTAGACCATGCTGACTCACTACCCTCAAACTTACATCCCGCCTCACTGAGAGTCTCAACAGCGGTTCTATGAGTACTGGCAGAAATACGAGGATACCATGAGAAAATTTTCCCCCTTTATCTCTTTTCCTGAAAGGAACTGTTTTTCCATTTCCTAAGCTGTGTGTGCCCACACTATTAGGAATATTCGAGATCCGGATTCACCCTCAAAATGCCAGCGATCACGGTCGCTTCCAGGAACCTCTTCTCGTGATGCCAAGCAGCTCAAAGACATGGGCAGCGCTAACACTAGAACATGTCCGAAGGCCACCACAACTGATATTCGTTGTGAGCCTCGCTCTGCCGAGGCAGACAGTGTTTAGGCCAAGTCTGAGAATTCAGCTCTCGTCTCGGCACGTCCCCGCATAGAGCGTGCCTTCACGTTGGAGGACTTACCGAGTATATCTGCACTTCCAAATATAGCATTCACCTCGATCCCATCACGTCTTACTGAATACATTCAAAAATTTTCCGTACAACGAGACACGTTGATTCACCGCCCGGCAACTTGCATCCATCACTCAATGAGGATCTGCTCTTCTGCTCCAAGTTTTCCTAGGAAGATGATGAACAGCATCAGACGACAAGATCCTTCGCGTTCCCTCTTGTTCTATTGGAAAAGTCCTGTTAGCTTCACTCACCTGTCGGTGTTCACACTGCTAGCAACAGACTAATGAAATCGCCATGAGTTTTCCTGATATCACGGGGCTGCCAGAGTCCACATGACTTCACAGAAGCTAGTTCAAATCAACTGCAGCTCCACCACTACCACGCGTATGAAGGCCAGCCTAAAAGTTGTTCTGGATGAGCGTTACTCTACCTGGCCCGGGATTAATTACTCAAAATACAAGTAATCAGCACCTGTCCGGGTAAGGCACCACACACATCAGGGCTCTCACTGAAGGTACTCCCCGGTCCACTTCCCACTCTCGTGAAGAGCTTTGATCTGTCTCCTCATCACATCCTAATGGCTGCACCCAACGACATATCCATACACCTAGAAGGTATCAAACCGCTGCCTTCAAACCTGCATCCCTCCCTCAGTGGATATCCGCACCCATCTCCACCGCGCACTAGGCCTACTTGAGAAATATCAGAACCCCAGAAGAAAAAGGCATATTGTACTTCTCTCTTCTTACAGAGAATTGATCTCGCTTCCTGCAACCTGTTTGTGTTCACGTTTTGAAGAAAGGAGCACTTAACTATTCCTGAGGATGACAGAGTCACAGATGGATCCCAGGGTCATTAGGATATCAAGGCAGCCAACTCAAGGACAGCTGCCACTCCACCCACAACAATGGTCCAGAGGCAAACACCAACGATGTTCTTGTAAGACTTAAACTAGCCACACAGGCTCTTGTCACTAGAGGTCTACGTGAACAGCACCTGTATGGGCAGGGCACTGTGAACAGCAGTGCTTTGAGATGAAGGACACTCTCTACCTCCCTCTCATGCACACATGTTCCTCTCGTACTTCTGTCCATACCATCCTGATGACTGTACCCTCGATTGATTCCTACCCCTTCAAAATATCTCGACCCACTGCTCCCCACCTTGTATCTCTCCACCGTGGGGATCTCCTCAGTTGCTCTATGCATATCTGGAGAACTATGTGAACACAAGGAGAATGACCTTGCTTTCCGTTTTCTGCTACTCTGTGAGGAATTATCTTTACCTTATTCACATAATACATGTTAACGTTTTTCGGGGTGGAACAGGTAAATAATCATCAAGATGCAGTTGTGAACCCTGTGGTTTCCAGGGCATTCTTGACTTTGGGGAGGATGAACACCTGGAGCCCCACGCCCATCGCCCGTCCAGAGGCACCACAACCGATACTCCAGTTGCACAGTACTCGACCCAGAAAGGCACTGTTTTCCCCTAGTCTAGTAAACGGCATCATTCTGGGCTGGGAACAGCACATAACATGGCCTCAAATTGGGGGACCTGCTGAGTATCCTTTCCCATCTGTAGAAAAGTTTGCTTTTCTATGCCGACCACACCATGACACTCTACCCAAGATTTATCCATAGCCTTAGACAGTGTTGACCCACTGCCCTCAGACTTGCACCCTACCTCACTAAGGACCTCATCACCTGATCTATGAGTACCTGCACAAGGACGGGGATACCATGGGAAAACCTTCTTTCATGTAGCTCCTTTCCTGATAGGAATTGTGTTTCCCGATCCTAACCTATGGGTGCTCACACTATTAGGAATATTCGAGCATCGGAATCACCCTCAAAATGCCAGGAATCAAGGTCGATCCCTGGGCCCTCTAGACGCTATGGAAAAAATCTCAAAGACTCATGCACCTCTACCACTAGAAGGGGTCAAAGTCCACCAAAAATGATATTCCTTATGAGCCTCGCTCGACCCAGGCAAACAGGGTTTATACCGAGTCTGAGAGATCAGACCCCTCTGGACATGGCCGTGCATACAGCATGCTTTCGCGATGGAGGATTTAACCAGTACTTCTGGCACTTCCAAATAGAGTGCTCACCTCGTTCCCATTAAATCATAGAGAATATATTCAAGAATTTTCCATACAACAGTATACACTGATTCACCGCCCTGCAACTTGCATCCATCACTCAATGAGGATCTGTACATCTGCTCCAAGTTTTCCGAGGAAGATGATGAAGAGTATCAGAGGACAAGATCCCTCGCGTTCCCTCTAGTTCTATTGGAAAAGCCCCGTTAGCTTCGCTCACCTGTGGGTGTTCACACTGCTAGCAACAGACTAATGAAATCGCCATGAGTCTTCCCGAGATCACGGGGCTGCCAGAGTCCTCATGACATCACGGCAGCCAGCTCAAGTCAACTGCAGCTCCACAACTACAAGCGTATGAAGGCCAGCCTAAAAGTTGTTCTGGTTGAGAGTTACTCTACTTGGCCTGGGACTAATTACCCAAAACAGAAGTAATCAGCACCTGTCCAGGTAGGGCGCAGCACACATCAGACCTCTCGGTGAATGATTTCTCTGGTCCCCATCCCATTCCTGCGAGTAGCTTTGATGTCTCCCCATGACATACTAATGGCTGCACCCACGATATAACCAGGACCCTAGAGGATATACAACAACTGCCTGCCATGCTGCATCTCTCCCTCACTGGATATCCGCCCCCACCCCAGCCCACTTTTTGCCTACTAGAGACATATGTGGACCCCGTGAGAAAACGCATATTGTACTTCTTCTTTTCACAGGAATGATCTTCCTTCCTGCAACAGGTTTCTTTTCACGTTGTGAGGAAAGGAGCACATAAATCCTCCTGAGAATGCCAGAGACCCAGATGGCTACCATGGTCATTGGGATATCAAGGCAGCCACCTCAAGGGTACGTGTAACTCCACCTACATCACTGGGCCAGAGGCCAGCAACAGCGATGTTCTTGTGAGCCTTACTCTATCCACACAGGTGCTGACTACTAGTAGTATATGGCAACAGCACCTGTCTGGACAGGGCACCGCACACAGCACGGCATCTAGGTGGACCACACGCCCTACCTCCTTCTCACTCACAAATGTACCTTTCGAACTTCTAACCATCACATCCTGATGGCTGTACCCTCGATTGATCTCTAACGCTAGAAAAAATCTAGACCCACTGCACTCCAACTTGCATCTCTCACGCTTCGGGATTTCCGCAACGACTGTACACATATATGGAGAACTCTGGGAACGCAGAGGCATGATCTTGGCTTCTGTCCTCTGCTACTCTATTAGCAATTACCTTTACCGTATTCACTTTATACATGGTCACGTTTTGCCGGGTGGAACACCTAAATCATGAACATGCGGTTGACGTCTAAGACACGTCCAGGGCCTTCCTGAATTCTGCGAGGAAAACCACCGGGAGCCCCACGCCCATCGCTCGTCCAAACACCACCACAAACGGTAATTCAGTTGCAGAGTAATGTACACGAAAGGTACTCTTTACCCCTTGTTTTCAAATAAGCAACTTTTCGAGTTGGGCACTGCACACAGCATGGCCTCAAGGTAGGGGACCTGCTGAGTCTCGCTCCAAATCTGTAGCGAAGTTTTCTCTGCCGTGCCTATCACACCTTGTGACTCTCCCCAAGCTTTATCCGAAGGCTTAGAGAGTCTTGACCCACTACGCTCAGACTTGCATCCCACCTCACTGAGGACCTCATCACCTGTTCTATGAGTACTTGCACAAGGACGAGGATACTATTGGAAAACCGACATCCATTTAGATCTTTTCCTGATAGGAACTGTGTTTCTCGCCCCTAACCTATGGGCGCCCACACTATTAGGAATATTTGAGCTTTGGAATCACCTTCAAAATGCCAGGAATCAAGGTCTTTTCCTGGGCCCTATTGACGTCATGCAAACAAGCTCGAGGAAGCATGCACCTCTACCACTAGAAGGGGTCGAAGGCCGCCAAAATTGATATTCCTTGTGAGCCTCGCTTGACCCAGGCAGACAGTGTTTACGCCAAGTCTGAGAGTTCAGCCACCGTCTCGGCATGGCCGTGCATACAGCGTGCCTTCGCGATGGAGGATTTACCCAGGACTTCTGGCACTTCCAAATAGAGCGTTCACCTCGTTCCCATCACATCATAGAGAATACATTCAGGAATTTTCCATACATCAATAATCGTTGATTCACAGCCCTGCAACTTGCATCCATCACTCAATGAGGATCTGTTCATCTGCTCCAAGTTTTCCTAGGA
>NC_041234.1:114658092-114658609 GCF_002837175.3 Physeter macrocephalus
GCCAGCCTAAAAGTTGTTCTGGTTAAGCGTTACTCTACCTGGCCTGGGACTAATTACCCAAAACAGAAGTAATGAGCACTTGTCCAGGTAGGGCACAGCACACATCAGGCCTCTCGATGAATGATTTCCCTGGTCCCCTTCCCATTCCTGCGAGTAGCTTTGTGGTCTCCAAATGACATACTAAGGGCTGCACCCATGATATATCCAGGACCCTGGAGGTTATACAACAACTGCCTGCCAAACTGTATCTCTCCCTCAGTGGATATCCGCCCCCACCCCAGCCAAATTTTGCCTACTAGAGACATATGTGGACCCGGTGAGAAAACGCATATTGTACTTCTTCTTTTCACAGGAATGATCTTCCTTCCTGCAACAGGTTTCTTTTCACGTTGTGAGGAAAGGAGCACATAAATCCTCCTGAGAATGCCAGAGACCCAGATGGCTACCATGGTCATTGGGATATCAAGGCAGCAACCTCAAGGACACGTGTAACTCCACCCACATCACTGGGCCAGAG
>NC_041234.1:114661525-114662609 GCF_002837175.3 Physeter macrocephalus
TGAGAAAACGCATATTGTACTTCTTCTTTTCACAGGAATGATCTTCCTTCCTGCAACAGGTTTCTTTTCACGTTGTGAGGAAAGGAGCACATAAATCCTCCTGAGAATGCCAGAGACCCAGATGGCTACCATGGTCATTGGGATATCAAGGCAGCCAACTCAAGGACACGTGTAACTCCACCCACATCACTGGGCCAGAGGCCAGCAACAGCGATGTTCTTGTGAGCCTTACTCTATCCACACAGGTGCTGACTACTAGTAGTATATGGCACCAGCACCTGTCTGGACAGGGCACCGCACACAGCACGGCATCTAGGTGGACCACACGCCCTACCTCCTTCTCACTCACAAATGTACCTTTCGAACTTCTAACCATCACATCCTGATGGCTGTACCCTCGATTGATCTCTAACGCTAGAAAAAATCTAGACCCACTGCACTCCAACTTGCATCTCTCACACTTCGGGATTTCCTCAACGCCTGTTCACATATCTGGAGAACTCTGGAAACGCAGAGGCATGATCTTGGCTTCAGTCCTCTGCTACTCTATTAGCAATTACCTTTACCGTATTCACTTTATACATGGTCACGTTTTGCCGGTTGGAACAGCTAAATCATGAACATGCTGTTGACGTCTAAGACACGTCCAGGGCCTTCCTGAATTCCGCGAGGAAAACCACCGGGAGCCCCACGCCCATCGCTCGTCCAAAGACCACCACAAACGGTAAATCAGTTGCACAGTAATGTACACGAAAGGTACTCTTTACACCTTGTCTTCAAATAGGCACCTTTTCGACTTGGGCACTGCACACAGCATGGCCTCAAGGTAGGGGACCTGCTGAGTCTCGCTCCAAATCTGTAGCGAAGTTTTCTCTTCCGTGACTATCACACCTTGTGACTCTCCCCAAGCTTTATCCGAAGGCTTAGAGAGTCTTGACCCACTACGCTCAGACTTGCATCCCACCTCACTGAGGACCTCATCACCTGTTCTATGAGTACCTGCACAAGGACGAGGATACTATTGGAAAACCGACCTCCATTTAGATCTTTTCCTGATAGGAACTGTGTTTCTCTCCCCTAACCT
>NC_041234.1:114663109-114663977 GCF_002837175.3 Physeter macrocephalus
TCAATAATCGTTGATTCACAGCCCTGCAACTTGCATCCATCACTCAATGGCCATCTGTTCATCTGCTCCAAGTTTTCCTAGGAAGATGCTGAGAAGCATCAGAGGACAAGATCCTTCACGTTCCCTCTAGTTGTAGTGGAAAAGTCCCGTTAGCTTCGCTCACCTGTGGGTGTTCACACTGCTAGCAACAGACTAATGAAAACGCCATGAGTCTGCCCAAGATCACGTGGCTGCCAGAGTCCTCATGACTTCACAGCAGCCAGCTCAAGTCAACTGCAGCTCCACAAATGCCACGCGTGTGAAGGCTGGCCTAAAACTTGTTCCGGTTGAGAGATACTCTACCTGGCCAGGGACTAATTACCCAAAACAGAAGTAATCAGCACCTGTCCGGGTAGGGCACGGCACACATCAGGGCTCACGGTGAACGATCTCCCCTGTCCCCTTCCCATTCAAGCGAATAGCTTTGATGTCTCCCCATCACATCCTAATGGCTGCACCGACGATATATCCAGGCCCCTAGAGGATATAGAACCACTGCCTGCCAAACTTCATCCCTCCCTCCGTAGATATCTGCCTCCACCCCCAGCCAACTCTGCCTACTAGAGACATATGTGGACCCCGCGAGAAAAACGCATGCTGTACTTCTTATTTTCATAGGAATCATCTTCCTTCCTGCAACATGTTTGTGCTTGCGTTGTGAGGAAAGGAGCACTTAACTCCTCTTGAGAATGCCAGACTCACAGATGGCTACCATGGTCATTGGGATATCAAGGCAGCCAACTCAAGGACACGTGTAACTCCACCCACATCACTGGGCCAGAGGCCAGCAACAGCGATGTTCTTGTGAGCCTTACTCTATCCACACAGG
>NC_041234.1:114670884-114676672 GCF_002837175.3 Physeter macrocephalus
CCAAGATTTATCTGTAGACTTAGAGAGTGTTGAGCCACTGCCCTCAGACTTGCATCCCACCTCACTGAGGACCTCATCACCTGTTCTATGAGTAACTGCGCAACGACGAGGATACCATGGGAAAGCCTACCTCCATTTATCTCTTTTCCTGATAGGAACTGTGTTTCCCTCTCCTAATCTATGGGTGAGTACACTATTAGGAATATTCGAGCATCGGAATCACCCTCAAAATGCCAGGAATCAAGGTCGTTCCCTGGGCCCTCTTGACGCCATGGAAAAAAGCTCAAGGAAGCATGCACCTCTACCACTAGAAGGGGTCGAAGGCCAGCAAAAATGATATACCTTGTGAGCTTCGATCGACCCAGGCAGACAGTATTTACGCCAAGTCTGAGAGTTCAGCCACCGTCTCGGCATGGCCGTGCATACAGCGTGCCTTCGCGATGGAGGATTTACCCAGTACTTCTGGCACTTCCAAACAGAACGTTTACCTCGTTCCCATCACATCATAGAGAATACATTCAAGAATTTTCCATACATCAATAAATCGTTGATTCACAGCCCTGCAACTTGCATCCATCACTCAATGGGGATCTGTTCACCTGCTCCAAGTTTTCCTAGGAAGATGATGAGAAGCATCAGAGGACAAGATCCTTCACGTTCCCTCTAGTTATAGTGGAAAAGTTTTGTTAGCTTCGCTCACCTGTGGGTCTTCACACTGCTAGCAACAGACTAATGAAAACGCCATGAGTCTGCCCAAGATCACGTGGCTGCCAGAGTCCTCATGATTTCACGGCAGCCAGCTCAAGTCAACTGCAGCTCCACAAATACCACGCGTGTGAAGGCCGGCCTAAAACTTGTTCCGGTTGAGAGATACTCTACCTGGCCAGGGACTAATTACCCAAAACAGAAGTAATCAGCACCTATCCGGGTAGGGCACGGCACATATCAGGGCTCACGGTGAACGATCTCCCCTGTCGCCTTCCCATTCAAGCGAATAGCTTTGATGTCTCCCCATCACTTCCAAATGGCTGCACCGATGATATATCCAGGCTCCTAGAGGAAATAGAACCACTGCCTGCCAATCTTCATCCCTCCCTCCGTAGATATCCGCCTCCACCCCCAGCCAGCGCTGCCTACTAGAGACATATGTGGCCCCTGCGAGAAAAACGCATATTGTACTTCTTATTTTCATAGGAATGATCTTCCTTCCAGCAACATGTTTGTGTTCTCGTTGTGAGGAAAGGAGCACTTAACTCCTCTTGAGAATGCCAGACTCACAGATGGCTACCTTGGTCATTGGGATATCAAGGCAGCCAACTCAAGGACACGTGTAACTCCACCCACATCACTGGGCCAGAGGCCAGCAACAGCGATGTTCTTGTGAGCCTTACTCTATCCACACAGGTGCTGACTACAAATAGTATATAGCAACAGCACCTGTCGGGACAGGGCACCGCACACAGCACGGCATCTAGGTGGACCACACGCCCTACCTCCTTCTCATTCACACATGTACCTTTCGAGCTTGTAACCATCACATCCTGATGGTTGTACCCTCAATTGATCTCTAACGTTAGAAAATATCTAGACCCACGGCGCTCCAACTTGCATCTCTCCCACTTCAGGATCTCCTCAACGGCTCGAGGCATACCTGGAGAACTATGGAAAGACAGGAGACATGATTTTGGCTTCTGTTCTATGCTACTCTATTAGCAATTATCTTTACCTTATTCACTTTATAAATGGTCACGTTTTCCGGATGGGAACAGCTAAATCATGAACATGCGGTCTAGGTCTCAGAGACTTCCAGGGCCTTCCTGTACTCTGGGAGGAGCACCACCTGGAGGCCCACGCCCAACGTTCGTCCAACGGCCACCACAAACGATAATTCAGTTGCACAGTAATGCACACGGAAAGGTACTCTTTTCTCCTTGTCTTCTAAAAGGCACCTTTCCGGGTTAGGCACTGCACACTGCATGGCCTCACGATGGGAGACCTGCTGAGTCTCCTTCCCAATCTGTATCGAAGTTTTCTCCTCTTTGCCTACCACACCTTGTGACTCTACTCAAGATTTATCCATTGACTTAGAGAGTACTGACCCACTGCCCTCAGACATGCATTCCACCTCACTGAGGACCTCATCACCTGTTCTATGAGTAACTGCACAAGGACGAGGATACCAAGGGAAAAGCTACCTCCATTTACCTCTTTTCCTGATAGGAACTGTGTTTCCCTCTCTTAACCTATGGGTACTCACACTATTAGGAATATTCGACCTTCAGAATCACCCTCAAAATGCCAAGAATCAAGGTCGTTCCCTGGGCCCTCTTGACGCCATGGGAAAAAGCTCAAGGCAGCATGCACCTCTACCAGTAAAAGGGGTCGAAGGCCACCAAAAATGATATACCTTGTGAGCCACGCTCGACCCAGGCAGACAGTGTTTATGCCAAGTCTGAGAGATCAGCCCCTGTCTGGTCATGGCCGTGCATACAGCGTACCTTCGCGAAGGAGTATTTACGCAGTACTTCTGGCACTTCCAAACAGAGCATTCACCTAGTTCCCGTCACATCATAATGAATACATTCAAGAATTTTCTGAACATCGAAACACGTTGATTTTTTGCCCTGCAACTTGCGTCCATCACTCAGTGAGGATCTACTCTTCAGCTCAAAGTTTTCCTAGGAAGATGATGAGCGTCAGAGGACAAGGTCCTGCACGTTCCCTCTTTTTCTTTGGAAAACGCCCGGTAGCTTCACTCACCTGTGGGTGTTCACACTGCTAGTGACAGTCTAATGAAATCACCAGGACTCTTCCCAAGATCACGGGGCTGCCAAAGTCCTCATGACTTCACGGCACACAGCTCAATTCATTTGGAGCACCACCAAGAACACCCGTCCAAAGGCCAGCCTAAGAGTTGTTCTTGTGGAGTGTTACTCTACTTGGCCAGGAACACATTACCCAAAATACAAGTAATCAGCACCGGTCCATGTAGGGAACTGCACACACCACGGCTTTCGGGGAAGGATCTCCCTGGTCCCCGTCACACTCTCGCGACTATAATTGATCTGTCTCCCCATCAAATCCTAATGGCTGCACCAACGATATACCCGGACGCTAGAACAAAGCAAACCCCTGCCTTCCAACCTGCTTTCCTCCCTGAGTGGATATCCGCACCCACCTCCACCACGCTCTATGCCAAACAGAAAAGTATCAGGACCCCAAGAGAAAAACGCATATTGTACCTATCTCTTCTTTTCATAGGAATGGTTTTCCTTCCTGTAACCGCTTGGTGTTCACTTTGTGAGGACAGGACCACCTAACTCATGCTGAGGATGTGAGAAACACAGATGGCTCCCAGGGTCATTAGGATATCAAGACATCCAACTCAAGGACACCTGCAAATGCACCCACATCACTGTTCCAGAGGCCACCAACGATGTTCTTGTGAGCCTTACTCTACCCAAACAGGCCCATTCACTAGTACTATACGTGAACAGGACCTGTCCGGGAAGCGCACAGCACACAGCACAGCTTCGAGGTGGAAGGCACGCCCTACCTCGCGGTAACTGACACATGCACCGTTCTTACTTCTATCCATCACATCCTGATGACTCTACCCTGGTTTAATCCGTACCCATTCAAAATATATCGAGCCACTGCCCTCCAACATGCATCTCTCCCCCATGGGGATCTCCTCATCTGCTTTATGCATATGTGGACAACTTTGGGAATACAGGAAGAATGAGCTTGATTTCTGATCTCTGATAATCTGTGAGCAATTATCTTTATTTTCTTTTTATACTTTCATGTTTTTCGCTGTGGAACAGGTAAATCATCATCAATATGCGGTTGAGGCTATGTGGCTACCTGGCTTCCATGGCCTTTCTGACTTCTGGGAGAAAGATTACCTGGAGCTCCACGTGCATTACTCATTCAAAGTCCACCACAACCGAAAATCCATTTGCACAATACTCTACCCAGAAAGGCACTATTTAACCCTGGTCTAGTAAACGGCACATTTCCGGGCTGGGCTCTGCACACAGAATGGAATCAACGTGGGAGACATTCTGAGTCTCCTTCCCAATCTATAGCGAAATTTTCTGCTATATGCCACCCACACCTTGATGACTGTACCCAAGATGTATCCATAGATATAGACACTGCTGAACCACTGCCCTCAGATTTGCATTTCACCTCACTGAGAATCTCATCACCAGTTCTATGAGGAATGGCAGAAAGATGAGGATACGATGGGAAAATCTTCCTCCCTTTATCTCTTTTACTCGTAGGAACTCTGTTTCCGATTCCTAAATTGTGGCGACTCACAATATTAGGAATAGTCGAGCACGGGATTCAACCTCAAATGCAAGGGATCCAGGACGCTCCCCGGGCACTCTTCTCGCGATGGCAAGCAGCACAAAAACACGTTCAGCTCTAACACGAGAACGGGTCCGAAGGCCACCACAGATGATATTCCTTGTGAGCCTCCCTGTACCCAGGTAGACGATGTTTAGGCCAAGTCTGACAGACCAACACCCGTCTGGGTGCGCCCCGCATACATCTTACCTTTGTGTTAGAGGACTTACCCAGTACTTCTGGCACTTCCAAATACAGCATTCACCTCGTTCCCATCACATCATAATTAAAACATTCAAGAATTTTCCGAACATCGAATCACGTTGAATTTCTGCACTGCAACTTGCATCGATCACTCAATGAGAATCTGCTCTTCTGCTCCAACTTTTCCTAGAAAGATGATGACGAGCATCACAGGACAAGATCCTTCGTGTCCCCTCTTTTTCTTTTGGAAAACGCCCGGTAGCTTCACTCACCTGTGGGTGTTCACATTTCTAGTGACAGTCTAATGAAATCACCATGACTGTTCCCGAGATCACGGGGCTGCCACAGTCCTCATGACTTCACGGCACCCAGCTCAAAGCAACTGGACCACCACCACCAACACCCTTCCAAAGACCAGCCTATCACATGTTCTTGTGGAGCATTACACTACCTGGCCAGGAACACATTACCTAAATTACAAGTAATCAGCACCTGTCCATGTAGGGAACTGCACACATCAGGGCTTTAAGGGAAGGATCTCCCTGGTCCCCTTCACAGTCTCGCGACTAGAATTGATCTGTCTCGCCATCAAATCCTAACGGCTGCACCAACGATAGATCCAGACACCTAGAAGATATCAAACCGCTGCCTTCCAAACTGCTTCCCTCCCTGAGTGGATAGGCGCACCCACCTCCACCACGCTCTATGCCTATCAGAGAAGTATCAAGATCCCAAGAGAAAAACGCATATTGTACTTCTCTCTTCTCTTCATAGGATTGGATTTCCTTCCTGCAACCTCTTGGTGTTCACTTTCTAAGGAAAGGACCACCTAACTCATGCTGAGGATGCCAGAAACACAGATGGCTCCCAGGGTCATTAGGATATCAACACATCCAACTCAAGGACACCTGCAAATCCACCCACATCACTGTTCCAGAGGCCACCAACGATGTTCTTGTGAGCCTTACTCTACCCAAACAGGCCCCTTCACTACTACTATATGTGAAAGGACCTGTCTGAGCAGCGCACCGCACACTGCACAGCTTCGAGGTGGAAAACACGCCCTACCTACCAGTCACTGACACATGTACCGTTCTTACTTCTATGCATCACATCCTGATGACTCTACCCTGGCTTCATCCGAACCCATTCAAAATATCTCAACCCACTGTCCTCCACCTTGCATCTCTCACGCATGGGAATCTCCTCATCTGCTCTATGCATATCT
>NC_041234.1:114677164-114677861 GCF_002837175.3 Physeter macrocephalus
CTGTACCCAAGATGTATCCATAGATATAGACACTGCTGACACACTGCCCTCAGACTTGCATTTCACCTCACTGAGAATCTCATCACCACTTCTATGAAAAATGGCAGAAAGACGAGGATACGATGGGAAAATCGTCCGCCCTTTATCTCTTTTACTCGTAGGAACTCTGTTTCCGATTCCCAAACTGTGGTGACCCACACTATTAGGAATAGTCGTGCAAGGGATTCAACCTCAAAATGCAAGGGATCCAGGTCGCTACCCGGGCCCTCTTCTCGCGATGGCAATCAGCACAAAAACACGTTCAGCTCTAACAGGAGAATGGGTCCGAAGGCAACCACAAATGATATTCCTTGTGAGCCTCCCTGTACCCAGGTAGACGGTGTTTATGCCAAGTTTGACAGATCAACACGCGTCTGGGTGCAGCCCCGCATACATCTTACCTTCGTGTTAGAGGACTTACCCAGTACTTCTGATACTTCCAAATAGAGCGATCACCTAGTTCCCATCAGTGCAGCCCCGCATACATCTTACCTTCGTGTTAGAGGACTTACCCAGTACTTCTGATACTTCCAAATAGAGCGATCACCTAGTTCCCATCACATCATAATGAATACATTCAAGAATTTTCCAAACATCGAATCACGTTGATTTTCCTCTCTGCAACTTGCATCCATCACTCAATGAGGATCTGCTCTTC
>NC_041234.1:114678810-114679807 GCF_002837175.3 Physeter macrocephalus
CCCTCTTTTTCTTTTGGAAAACGCCAGGTAGCTTCACTCACCTGTGGGTGTTCACACTGCTACTGACGGTCTAATGAAATCACCATGAGTCTTCCCGAGATCACGGGGCTGCCACAGTCCTCATGACTTCACGGCACCCAGCTCAATGCAACTGGACCACCACCACCAACACCCTTCCAAAGGCCAGCCTAACAGATGTTCTTGTGGAGCGTTACTCTACCTGGCCAGGAACACATTACCTAAATTACAAGTAATCAGCACCTGTCCATGTAGGGAACTGCACACATCAGGGCTTTAAGGGAAGGATCTCCCTGGTCCCCTTCACACTCTGGCAACTAGAATTGATCTGTCTCGCCATCAAATCCTAACGGCTGCACCAACGATATATCCAGACACCTAGAAGATATCAAACCGCTGCCTTCCAAACTGCTTCCCTACCTGAGTGGATATGCGCACCCGCCTCCACCACGCTCTATGCCTATCAGAGAAGTATCAAGACCCCAAGAGAAAAACGCATATTGTACTTCTCTTTTCTTTTCATAGGATTGGATTTCCTTCCTGCAACCTCTTGGTGTTCACTTTCTAAGGAAAGGACCACCTAACTCATGCTGAGGATGCCAGAAACACAGATGGCTCCCAGGGTCATTAGGATATCAACACATCCAACTCAAGGACACCTGCAAATCCACCCACATCACTGTTCCAGAGGCCACCAACGATGTTCTTGTGAGCCTTACTCTACCCAAACAGGCCCCTTCACTACTACTATATGTGAAAGGACCTGTCTGAGCAGCGCACCGCACACTGCACAGCTTCGAGGTGGAAAACACGCCCTACCTACCAGTCACTGACACATGTACCGTTCTTACTTCTATGCATCACATCCTGATGACTCTACCCTGGCTTCATCCGAACCCATTCAAAATATCTCAACCCACTGTCCTCCACCTTGCATCTCTCACGCATGGGAATCTCCTCATCTGCTCTATGCATATCT
>NC_041234.1:114680437-114682043 GCF_002837175.3 Physeter macrocephalus
TTCCGGGCTGGGCTCTGCACACAGCATGGCCTCAACGTGGGAGACATTCTGAGTCTCCTTCCCAATCTATAGCGAAATTTTCTGCTATATGCCGACCACACCTTGATGACTGTACCCAAGATGTATCCATAGATATAGACACTGCTGACACACTGCCCTCAGACTTGCATTTCACCTCATTGAGAATCTCATCATCAGTTCTATGAAGAATAGCAGAAAGACGAGGATACGATGGGAGAATCGTCCTCCCTTTCTCTTTTACTCGTAGGAACTCTGTTTCCGATTCCTAAACTGTGGTGACCCACACTATTAGGAATAGTCGTGCAAGGGATTCAACCTCAAAATGCAAAGGATCCAGGTCGCTACCCGGGCCCTCTTCTCTCCATAGCAATCAGAAGAAAAACACGTTCAGCTCTAACACGAGAATGGGTCCGAAGGCCACCACAAATGATATTCCTTGTGAGCCTCCCTGTACCCAGGTAGACGGTGTTTAGGCCAAGTCTGACAGAACAACGCCCGTCTGGGTGCAGCCCCGCATACAGCTTGCCTTCGCGTTAGACGACTTGCGCAGTACTTCTGGCACTTCCAAATAGAGCGTTCACCTCGTTGCCATCACATCATAATGAATACATCCAAGAATTTTCCAAACATCGAATCACGTTGAATTTCCACCCTGAAACTTGCATCCATCACTCAATGAGGATCTTCTCTTCTGCTCCAAGTTTTCCTAGGAAGATGATGAACAGCAACACAGGACAAGATCCTTCACGTTCCCTCTTTTTCTTTTGGAAAACGCCAGGTAGCTTCACTCACCTGTGGGTGTTCACACTGCTACTGACGGTCTAATGAAATCACCATGAGTCTTCCCGAGATCACGGGGCTGCCACAGTCCTCATGACTTCACGGCACCCAGCTCAATGCAACTGGACCACCACCACCAACACCCTTCCAAAGGCCAGCCTAACAGATGTTCTTGTGGAGCGTTACTCTACCTGGCCAGGAACACATTACCTAAATTACAAGTAATCAGCACCTGTCCATGTAGGGAACTGCACACATCAGGGCTTTAAGGGAAGGATCTCCCTGGTCCCATTCACACTCTCGCGACTAGAATTGATCTGTCTCGCCATCAAATCCTAACGGCTGCACCAACGATAGATCCAGACCCCTAGAAGATATGAAACCGCTGCCTTCCAACCTGCTTCCCTCCCTGAGTGGATATGCGCACCCATCTCCACCACGCTCTATGCCTAACAGAGAAGTATCAGGACCCCAAGAGAAAAACGCATATTGTACTTCTCTTTTCTTTTCATAGGATTGGTTTTCCGTCCTGCAACCTCTTGGTGTTCACTTTCTAAGGAAAAGACCACCTAACTCATGCTGAGGATGCCAGAAACACTGATGGCTCCCAGGGTCATTAGGATATCAACACATCCAACTCAAGGACACCTGCAAATCCACCCACATCACTGTTCCAGAGGCCACCAACGATGTTCTTGTGAGCCTTACTCTACCCAAACAGGCCCCTTCACTACTACTATATGTGAAAGGCCCTGTCTGCGCAGCGCACCGCACACTGCACAGCCTCGCGGTGGAAGACACGCCC
>NC_041234.1:114682864-114683858 GCF_002837175.3 Physeter macrocephalus
ACGAGGATACGATGGGAAAATCGTCCTCCCTTTATCTCTTTTACTCGTAGGAACTCTGTTTCCGATTCCTAAACTGTGGTGGCCCACACTATTAGGAATAGTCGTGAAAGGGATTCAACCTCAAAATGCAAGGGATCCAGGTTGCTACCCGGGCCCTCTTCTCGCGATGGCAATCAACACAAAAACACGTTCAGCTCTAACAGGAGAACGGATCCGAAGGCAACCACAAATGATATTCCTTGTGAGCCTCCCTGTACCCAGGTAGACGGTGTTTATGCCAAGTTTGACAGATCAACACGCGTCTGGGTGCAGCCCCGGATACATCTTACCTTCCTGTTAGAGGACTTACCCAGTACTTCTGATACTTCCAAATAGAGCGATCACCTCGTTCCCATCACATCATAATGAATACATTCAAGAATTTTCCAAACATCGAATCACGTTGATTTTCCTCTCTGCAACTTGCATCCCTCACTCAATGAGGATCTGCTCTTCTGCTCCAAGTTTTCCTAGGAAGATGCTGAAGAGCATCACAGGACAAGATCCTTCGCGTTCCCTCTTTTTCTTTTGGAAAACGCCAGGTAGCTTCACTCACCTGTGGGTGTTCACACTGCTAGTGACGGTCTAATGAAATCACCATGAGTCTTCCCGAGATCACGGGGCTGCCACAGTCCTCATGACTTCACGGCACCCAGCTCAATGCAACTGGACCACCACCACCAACACCCTTCCAAAGGCCAGCCTAACAGATGTTCTTGTGGAGCGTTACTCTACCTGGCCAGGAACACATTACCTAAATTACAAGTAATCAGCACCTGTCCATGTAGGGAACTGCACACATCAGGGCTTTAAGGGAAGGATCTCCCTGGTCCCCTTCACACTCTCGCGACTAGAATTGATCTGTCTCGCCATCAAATCCTAACGGCTGCACCAACGATATGTCCAGACACCTAGAAGATATCAAACCGCTGCCTTCCAACCTGCTTCCCTCCCT
>NC_041234.1:114685921-114687281 GCF_002837175.3 Physeter macrocephalus
CAGAGAAGTATCAGGACCCCAAGGGAAAAACGCATATTGTACTTCTCTTTTCTTTTCATAGGATTGGGTTTCCTTCCTGCAACCTCTTGGTGTTCACTTTCTAAGGAAAGGACCACCTAACTCATGCTGAGGATGCCAGAAACACAGATGGCTCCCAGGGTCATTAGGATATCAACACATCCAACTCAAGGACACCTGCAAATCCACCCACATCACTGTTCCAGAGGCCACCAACGATGTTCTTGTGAGCCTTAATCTACCCAAACAGGTCCCTTCACTAGTACTATATGTGAAAGGACCTGTCTGAGCAGCGCACCGCACACTGCACAGCTTCGAGGTGGAAAACACGCACTACCTACCAGTCACTGACACATGTACCGTTCTTACTTCTATGCATCACATTCTGATGACTCTACCCTGCCTTCATCCGAACCCATTCAAAACATCTCAACCCACTGTCCTCCAATTTGCATCTCTCACGCATGGGAATCTCCTCATCCGCTCTATGCATATCTGGACAACTTTAGGAACACAGGAAGAATGATCTTGGTTTCTGATCTCTGCTACTCTATGAGCAATTATCTTTACATTATTTACTTTTTATATTTTCACCTTTTTCGCTGTGGAACAGGTAAATCATCGTCAATATGCGGTTGAGGCTATGTGGCTACCTGGCATCCATGGTATTTCTGGCTTCTGGGAGAAAGATTACCTGGAGCCCCACGCGCATCGCTCATTCAAAGTCCACCACAACAGATAATCCATTTGCACAATACTCTACCTAGAAAGGCACTATTGAAACCTGGTCTAGTAAACGGCACCTTTCCGGGCTGGGCTCTGCACACAGCATGGCCTCAACGTGGGAGACATTCTGAGTCTCCTTCCCAATCTATAGCGAAATTTTCTGCTATATGCCGACCACACCTTAATGACTGTACCCAAGATGTATACATAGATATAGACACTGCTGACACACTGCCCTCAGACTTGCATTTCACCTCACTGAGAATCTCATCACCACTTCTATGAAGAATGGCAGAAAAACGAGGATACGATGGGAAAATCGTCCTCCCTTTATCTCTTTTACTCGTAGGAACTCTGTTTCCGATTCCTAAACTGTGGTGGCCCACACTATTAGGAATAGTCGTGAAAGGGATTCAACCTCAAAATGCAAGGGATCCAGGTTGCTACCCGGGCCCTCTTCTCGCGATGGCAATCAACACAAAAACACGTTCAGCTCTAACAGGAGAACGGATCCGAAGGCAACCACAAATGATATTCCTTGTGAGCTTCCCTGTACCCAGGTAGACGGTGTTTATGCCAAGTTTGACAGATCAACACGCGTCTGGGTGCAGCCCCG
>NC_041234.1:114688268-114720894 GCF_002837175.3 Physeter macrocephalus
ACATCCAACTCAAGGACACCTGCAAATCCACCCACATCACTGTTCCAGAGGCCACCAACGATGTTCTTGTGAGCCTTACTCTACCCAAACAGGTCCCTTCACTAGTACTATATGTGAAAGGACCTGTCTGAGCAGCGCACTGCACACTGCACAGCTTCGAGGTGGAAAACACGCCCTACCTACCAGTCACTGACACATGTACCGTTCTTACTTCTATGCATCACATCCTGATGACTCTACCCTGGCTTCATCCGAACCCATTCAAAATATCTCAACCCACTGTCCTCCACCTTGCAACTCTCACGCATGGGAATCTCCTCACCTGCTCTATGCATATCTGGACAATTTTGGGAACACAGAAAGAATGATCTTGGTTTCTGATCTCTGCTACTCTATGAGCAATTATGTTTACATTATTTACTTTTTACATTTTCACATTTTTCGCTGGGGAACAGGTAATTCATCATCAATATGCGGTTGAGGTTATGTGGCTACCTGGCTTCCATGGCCTTTCTGACTTCTGGGAGAAAGATTACCTGGAGCCCCACGCGCATCGCTCATTCAAAGTCCACCACAACAGATAATCCATTTGCACAATACTCTACCCAGAAAGGCACTATTTAAACCTGGTCTAGTAAACGGCACCTTTCCGGGCTGGGCTCTGCACACAGCATGGCCTCAACGTGGGAGACATTCTGAGTCTCCTTCCCAATCTATAGCGAAATTTTCTGCTATATGCCCACCACACCTTAATGACTGTACACAAGATGTATCCATAGATATAGACACTGCTGACACACTGCCCTCAGACTTGCACTTCACTCACTGAGAATCTCATCACCACTTCTATGAAGAATGGCAGAAAGACGAGGATACGATGGGAAAATCGTCCTCCCTTTATCTCTTTTACTCGTAGGAACTCTGTTTCCGATTCCTAAACTGTGGTGGCCCTCACTATTAGGAATAGTCGTGAAAGGGATTCAACCTCAAAATGCAAGGGATCCAGGTTGCTACCCGGGCCCTCTTCTCGCGATGGCAATCAACACAAAAACACGTTCAGCTCTAACAGGAGAACGGATCCGAAGGCAACCACAAATGATATTCCTTGTGAGCTTCCCTGTACCCAGGTAGACGGTGTTTATGCCAAGTTTGACAGATCAACACGCGTCTGGGTGCAGCCCCGCATACATCTTACCTTTCTGTTAGAAGACTTACCCAGTACTTCTGATACTTCCAAATAGAGTGATCACCTCGTTCCCATCACATCATAATGAATACTTTCAAGAATTTTCCAAACATCGAATCACGTTGATTTTCCTCTCTGCAACTTGCATCCCTCACTCAATGAGGATCTGCTCTTCTGCTCCAAGTTTTCCTAGGAAGATGCTGAAGAGCATCACAGGACAAGATCCTTCGCGTTCCCTCTTTTTCTTTTGGAAAACGCCAGGTAGCTTCACTCACGTGTGGGTGTTCACACTGCTAGTGACGATCTAATGAAATCACCATGAGTCTTCCCGAGATCACGGGGCTGCCACAGTCCTCATGACTTCACGGCACCCAGCTCAATGCAACTGGACCACCACCACCAACACCCTTCCAAAGGCCAGCCTAACAGATGTTCTTGTGGAGCGTTACTCTACCTGGCCAGGAACACATTACCTAAATTACAAGTAATCAGCACCTGTCCATGTAGGGAACTGCACACATCAGGGCTTTAAGGGAAGGATCTCCCTGGTCCCCTTCACACTCTCGTGACTAGAATTGATCTGTCTCGCCATCAAATCCTAACGGCTGCAACAACGATATGTCCAGACACCTAGAAGATATCAAACTGCTGCCTTCCAACCTGCTTCCCTCCCTGAGTGGATATCCGCACCCACCTCCACCATGCTCTATGCCTAACAGAGTAGTATCAGGCCCCCATGAGAAAAACGCATATTATACTTCTCTTTTCTTTTCATAGGATTGGTTTTCCTTCCTGCAACCTCTTGGTGTTCACTTTCTAAGGAAAGGACCACCTAACTCATGCTGAGGATGCCAGAAACACAGATGGCTCCCAGGGTCATTAGGATATCAACACATCCAACTCAAGGACACCTGCAAATCCACCCACATCACTGTTCCAGAGGCCACCAACGATGTTCTTGTGAGCCTTACTCTACCCAAACAGGTCCCTTCACTAGTACTATATGTGAAAGGACCTGTCTGAGCAGCGCACTGCACACTGCACAGCTTCGAGGTGGAAAACACGCCCTACCTACCAGTCACTGACACATGTACCGTTCTTACTTCTATGCATCACATCCTGATGACTCTACCCTGGCTTCATCCGAACCCATTCAAACTATCTCAACCCACTGTCCTCCACCTTGCATCTCTCACGCATGGGAATCTCCTCATCTGCTCTATGCATATCTGGACAACTTTGGGAACACAGAAAGAATGATCTTGTTTTCTGATCTCTGGTACTCTATGAGCAATTATCTTTACATTATTTACTTTTTACATTTTCACGTTTTTCGCTGTAGAACAGGTAAATCATCTTCAATATGCGGTTGAGGCTATGTGGCTACCTAGCTTCCATGGTCTTTCTGACTTCTGGGAGAAAGATTACCTGGAGCCCCACGCGCATCGCTCATTCACAGGCCACCACAACCGATAATCCATTTGCACAATACTCTACCCAGAAAGGCACTATTTAACCCTGGTCTAGTAAACAGCACCTTTCCGGGCTGGGCTCTGCACACAGCATGGCCTCAACGTGGGAGACATTCTGAATCTCCTTTCCAATCTATAGCGAAATTTTCTGCTATATGCCGACCACACCTTGATGACTGTACACAAGATGTATCCATAGATATAGACACTGGTGACACACGGCCCTCAGACTTGCATTTCACCTCACTGAGAATCTCATTACCACTTCTATGAGGCCTGGCAGAAAGACGAGGATACGATGGGAAAATCGTCCTCCCTTCATCTCTTTTACTGGTAGAAACTCTGTTTCCGAATCCTAAACAGTAGCGACCCGCACTATTAGGAATAGTCGTGCACGGGATTCAACCTCAAAATGCAAGGGATCCATGTCGCTCCCCGGGCCCTCTTCTCGCCATGACAAGCAGCACAAAAACACGTTCAGCTCTAACACGAGAACGGGTCCGAAGGCCACCACAGATGATATTCCTTGTGAGCCTCCCTGTACCCATGTAGAAGCTGTTTAGGCCAAGTCTGACAGATCAACACCCGACTGGGTGCAGTCCCGCATACAGCTTGCCTTCGCGTTAGAGCACTTGCCCAGTACTTCTGGCACTTCCAAATAGAGCATTCACCTCGTTCCCATCACATCATAATTAAAACATTCAAGAATTTTCCGAACATCGAATCACGTTGAATTTCTGCACTGCAACTTGCATCGATCACTCAATGAGAATCTGCTCTTCTGCTCCAACTTTTCCTAGGAAGATGATGACGAGCATCACAGGACAAGATCCTTCGTGTCCCCTCTTTTTGTTTTGGAAAACGCCCGGTAGCTTCACTCACCAGTGGGTGTTCACATTTCTAGTGACAGTCTAATGAAATCACCATGACTGTTCCCGAGATCACGGGGCTGCCACAGTCCTCATGACTTCACGGCACCCAGCTCAATTCAACTTGACCGCCACCACCAACACCCTTCCAAAGGCCAGCCTAACATGTGTTCTTGTGGAGTGTTATTCTACCTGGCCAAGAACACTTTCCTCAAAATACAACTAATAAGCACCTGTCCATATAGAGAACTACACTCATCAGGGCTTTCGGGGAAAGATCTCCCTGGTCCACTTCACACTCTCGCGACTAGAATTGATCTTTCTTCCCATCAAATCCTAACGGCTGCACCAACGGTACATCCAGACACCTAGAAGATATCAAACCGCTGCCTTCCAACCTACTTCCCTCCCTGAGTGGATATGCGCACCCACCTCCACCACGCTCTATGCCTAACAGAGAAGTATCAGGACCCCAAGAGAAAAACGCATATTGTACTTCTCTCTTCTTTTCATAGAATTGGTTTTCCTTCCTGCAACCACTTGGTGTTCACTTTCTAAGGAAAGGACCACCTAACTCATGCTGAGGATGCCAGAAACAAAGATGGCTCCCAGGGTCATTAGGATATCAACACATCCAACTCAAGGACACCTGCAAATCCACCCACATCACTGTTCCAGAGGCCACCAACGATGTTCTTGTGAGCCTTACTCTACCCAAACAGGCCCCTTCACTACTACTATATGTGAAAGGACCTGTCTGAGCAGCGCACCGCACACTGCACAGCTTCGAGGTGGAAAACACGCCCTACCTACCAGTCACTGACACATGTACCGTTCTTACTTCTATGCATCACATCCTGATGATTCTACACTGGCTTCATCCGAACCCATTCAAAATATATCAACCCACTGTCCTTCAACTTGCTTCTCTCACGCATGGTAATGTCCTCATCTGCTCTATGCATATTTGGACAACTTTGGGAACACAGGAAGAATGATCTTGATTTCTGATCTCTGCTACTCTATGAGCAATTATCTTTACATTATTTACTTTTTACATTTTCACGTTTTTCGCTGGGGAACAGGTAATTCATCATCAATATGAGGTTGAGGCTATGTGGCTACCTGGCTTCCATGGCCTTTCTGACTTCTGGGAGAAAGATTACCTGGAGCCCCACGCGCATCGCTCATTCAAAGTTCACCACAACCGATAATCCATTTGCACCATACTCTACCCAGAAAGGCACTATTTAACCCTGGTCTAGTAAACGGCACCTTTCCGGGCAGGGCTCTGCACACAGCATGGCCTCAACGTGGGAGACATTCTGAGTCTCCTTCCCAATCTATAGCGAAATTTTCTGCTATATGCCAACCACACCTTAATGACTGTACCCAAGATGTATCCATAGATATAGACACTGCTGACACACTGCCCTCAGACTTGCATTTCACCTCACTGAGAATCTCATCACCACTTCTATGAAGAATGGCAGAAAGACGAGGATACGATGGGAAAATCGTCCTCCCTTTATCTCTTTTACTCGTAGAAACTCTGTTTCCGATTCCTAAACTGTGGTGACCCACACTATTAGGAATAGCCGTGCACGGGATTCAACCTCAAAATGCAAGGGATCCAGGTTGCTACCCGGGCCGTCTTCTCGCGATGGCAATCAGCACAAAAACACGTTCATGTCTAACAGGAGAATGGGTCCGAAGGCAACCACAAATGATATTCCTTGTGAGCCTCCCTGTACCCAGGTAGACGGTGTTTATGCCAAGTTTGACAGATCAACACGCGTCTGGGTGCAGCCCCGCATACATCTTGCCTTCGCGTTACAGGACTTACCCAGTACTTCTGATACTTCAAAATAGAGCGATCACCTCGTTCCCATCACATCATAATGAATACATTCCCCTCTTTTTCTTTTGGAAAACGCCAGGTAGCTTCACTCACCTGTGGGTGTTCACACTGCTAGTGACGGTCTAATGAAATCACCATGAGTCTTCCCGAGATCACGGGGCTGCCACAGTCCTCATGACTTCACGGCACCCAGCTCAATGCAACTGGACCACCACCACCAACACCCTTCCAAAGGCCAGCCTAACAGATGTTCTTGTGGAGCGTTACTCTACCTGGCCAGGAACACATTACCTAAATTACAAGTAATCAGCACCTGTCCATGTAGGGAACTGCACACATCAGGGCTTGAAGGGAAGGATCTCCCTGGTCCCCTTCACACTCTCGCGACTAGAATTGATCTTTCTTCCCATCGTTCCCATCACATCATAATGAATACATTCAAGAATTTTCCAAACATCGAATCACGTTGATTTTCCTCTCTGCAACTTGCATCCATCACTCAATGAGGATTTGCTCTTCTGCTCCACGTTTTCCTAGGAAGATGCTGAAGAGCATCACAGGACAAGCTCCTTCGCGTTCCCTCTTTTTCTTTTCGAAAACGCAACTGCAAATCCACCCACATCACTGTTCCAGAGGCCACCAACGATGTTCTTGTGAGCCTTACTCTACCCAAACAGGCCCCTTCACTACTACTATATGTGAAAGGACCTGTCTGAGCAGCGCACCGCACACTGCACAGCTTCGAGGTGGAAAACACGCCCTACCTACCAGTCACTGACACATATACTGTTCTTCCTTCTATCCATCACATCCTGATGACTCTACCCTGGCTTCACCCGAACCCATTCAAAATATCTCAACCCACTGTCCCCCAACTTGCATCTCTCCCACATGGGGATCTCCTCATCTGCTCTATGCATATTTGGACAACTTTGGGAACACAGAAAGAATGATCTTGTTTTCTGATCTCTGCTACTCTATGAGCAATTATCTTTACCTTATTTACTTTTTACATTTTCACCTTTTTCGCTGTGGAACAGGTAAATCATCAACAATATGCGGTTGAGGCTATGTGGCTACCTGGCTTCCATGGCCTTTCTGACTTCTGGGAGAAAGATTACCTGGAGCCCCACGCGCATCGCTCATTCAAAGGCCACCACCACCGATAATCCATTTGCACAATACTCTACCCAGAAAGGCACTATTTAACCCTCGTCTAGTAAACAGCACCTTTCCGGGCTGGGCTCTGCACACAGCATGGCCTCAATGTGGGA
The DNA here is from genome assembly GCF_002837175.3 of Physeter macrocephalus. Lineage (NCBI taxonomy): Eukaryota > Metazoa > Chordata > Mammalia > Artiodactyla > Physeteridae > Physeter > Physeter macrocephalus. Next base: position 114,694,931 of record NC_041234.1, read on the forward strand.
CACATTCTGAGTCTCCTTCCCAATCTATAGCGAAATTTTTGGCTATATGCCTACTACACCTTTATCACTGTGCCCAAGCTGTATCCATAGATATGGACACTGCTGAACCACTGCCCTCAGATTTGCATTTCACCTCACTGAGAATCTCATCACCACTTCTATGAGGAATGGCAGAAAGACGAGGATACGATGGAAAAATCTTCCTCCCTTTATCTCTTTTACTCGTAGGAACTCTGTTTCCGATTCCTAAATTGTGGCGACGCACACTATTAGAAATAGTCGAACACGGGATTCAACCTCAAATGCAAGGGATCCAGGACTCTCCCCGGGCCCTCTTCTCGCCATGGCCAGCAGCACAAAAACACGTTCAGCTCTAACACGAGAACGGGTCACAGGGCCACCACAAATGATATTCCTTGTGAGCCTCCCTGTACCCAGGTAGACAATGTTTAGGCCAAGTCTGACACATCAACACCCGTCTGGGTGCCGCCCCGCATAAAGCTTGCCTTCGCGTTAGAGGACTTACCCAGTACTTCTGGCACTTCCAAATAGAGCGTTCACCTCGTTCCCATCTTATCATAATGAATACTTTCAAAAATTTTCTGAACATCGAACACGTTGATTTTCCACCCTTCAACTTGCATCTATCACTCAATGAGTATCTGCTCTTCTGCTCCACGTTTTCCTAGGAAGATAATGAAAAGCATCAGAGGACATGATCCTTCGCGTTCCCTCTTGTTCTTTTGGAAAAAGCCCGCTAGCTTCACTCACCTGTGGGTGTTCACATTGCTAGTGACAGTCTAACGAAATCACCATGACTCTTCCCGAGATCACGGGGCTGCCACAGTCCTCATGACTTCACGGCACCCAGCTCAATGCAACTGCACCGCCACCACCAACACCCTTCCAAAGGCTAGCGTAACAGGTGTTCTTGTGGAGCGTTATTCTACCTGGCCAGGAACACTTTCCCCAAAATACAAGTAATCAGCACCTCTCCATATAGGGAACTGCACACATAAGGCTTTCAGGGAAGGATATTCCTGTTCCCCTTCACACTCTCGCGACTAGAATTGATCTGGCTCCCCATCAAATACTAACGGCTGCACCAACGATAGATCCAGACACCTAGAAGGTATCGAACCGCTGCCTTCCAACCTGCTTCCTTCCCTGAGTGGATATCCGCACCCACCTCCACCACGCTCTATGCCTAACAGAAAAGTATCAGGACCCCAAGAGAAAAACGCATATTGTACTTCTATCTTCTTTTCACAGGAATGGTTTTCCTTCCTGCAACCTCTTGGTGTTCACTTGGTGAGGAAAGGATCTCGTAACGCAGGTTGAGGATGCCAGAAACACAGATGGCTCCCAGGGTCATTAGGATATCAAGACATCCAACTCAAGGACACCTGCAAATCCACCCACATCACTGTTCCAGAGGCCACCAACGATGTTCTTGTGTGCCTTAGGCTACCCAATCAGGCCCCGTCACTAGTATTATACGTGAACAGGACCTGTTCGGGCAGCGCACGGCACACAGCACAGCATCGAGCTGGAAGACACGCCCTACCTCCCGGTCACTAACACATGTACCGTTCTTACTTCTGTCCATCACATCCAGATGACTCTACCCTGGCTTGATCCGTACACATTCAAAATTTCTCCACGCACTGCCCTCTAACTTGCATCTCTCCCTCACGGGGATCTCCTCATCTGCTCTATGAATATCTGGACAACTTTGGGAACACAGGAAAAATGATCATGATTTCTGATCTCTGCTACTCTATGAGCAATCAATTTTACCTTATTTACATTTTACATTTTCACGTTGTTCGCTGTGGAATAGGTAAATCATCATCAATATGCGGTTGAGGCTATGTGGCTACCTGGATTCCATGGCCTTTCTGACTTCTGGGAGAAAGATTACCTGGAGCCCCACGCGCACCGCTCATTCAAAGACCACCACAACTAATAATCCATTTTCACAATACTCTACCAAGAAAGGCACTATTTAACCCTGGTCTAGTAAACAGCACCTTTCCGGGTTGGGCTCTGCACACAGCATGGCCTCAACGTGGGGGATATTCTGAGTCTCCATCCCAATCTATAGCGAAATTTTCTGCTATACGCCGACCACACCTTGATGACTGCACCCAAGATGTATCCATAGATATAGACACTGCTGAAACACTGCCCTCAGACTTGCATTTCACCTCACTGAGAATCTCATCACCAGTTCCATGAGGACTGGCAGAAAGCCGAGGATACGATGGGAAAATCTTCCTTCCTTTATCTCTTGTATTCGTGGGAACTCTGTTTCCGATTCCTAAACAGTGGTGACCCACACTATTAGGAAGAGTCGAGCACGGGATTCAACCTCAAAATGCAAGGGATCCAGGTGGCTACCCGGGCCCTCTTCTCGCGATGGCAATCAGCACAAAAACACGTTCAGCTCTAACAGGAGAATGGGTCCGAAGGCAACCACAAATGATATTCCTTGTGAGCCTCCCTGTACCCAGGTAGACGCTGTTTAGGCCAAGTCTGACAGATCAACACCCATCTGGGTGCAGCCCCGCATACAGCTTGCCTTCGCGTTAGAGGACTTGCCCAGTACTTCTGGCACTTCCAAATAGAGCATTCACCTCGTTCCCATCACATCATAATTAAAACATTCAAGAATTTTCCGAACATCGAATCACGTTGAATTTCTGCACTGCAACTTGCATCGATCACTCAATGAGAATCTGCTCTTCTGCTCCAACTTTTCCTAGGAAGATGATGACGAGCATCACAGGACAAGATCCTTCGTGTCCCCTCTTTTTCTTTTGGAAAACGCCAGGTAGCTTCACTCAGCTGTGGGTGTTCACACTGCTAGTGACAGTCTAATGAAATCACCATGAGTCTTCCCGAGATCACGGGGCTGCCACAGTCCGCATGACTTCACGGCACCCAGCTCAATTCAACTGGACCGCCACCACAAACACCCTTCCAAAGGCCAGTCTAACAGATGTTCTTGTGGAGCGTTACTCTACCTGGCCAGGAACACATTACCTAAATTACAAGTAATCAGCACCTATTCATATAGAGAACTGCACGCATCAGGGCTTTTGGAGAAGGAGCTCCCTGGTCCACTTCACACTCTCAAGACTAGAAGTGATATGCCTTCCCATCAAATCCTAACGGCTGCACCAACGGTATATCCAGGCACCTAGAAGATATCAAACCGCTGCCTTCCAACCTGCTTCCCTCCCTGAGTGGATATCCGCACCCACCTCCACCACGCTCTATGCCTATCAGAGAAGTATCAGGACCCCAAGAGAAAAACGCATATTGTACTTCTCTCTTCTTTTCATAGGATTGGTTTTCCTTCCTGCAACCTCTTGGTGTTCACTTTCTAAGGAAAGGACCACCTAACTCATGCTAAGGATGCCAGAAAGAAAGATGGCTCCCAGGGTCATTAGGATATCAACACATCCAACTCAAGGACACCTGCAAATCCACCCACATCACTGTTCCAGAGGCCACCAACGATGTTCTTGTGAGCCTTACTCTACCCAAACAGGCCCCTTCACCACTACTATATGTGAAAGGACCTGTCTGAGCAGCGCACCGCACACTGCACAGCTTCGAGGTGGAAAACACGCCCTACCTACCAGTCACTGACACATGTACCGTTCTTACTTCTATGCATCACATCCTGATGACTCTACCCTGGCTTCATCCGAACCCATTCAAAATATCTCAACCCACTGTCCTCCACCTTGCATCTTTCACGCATGGGAATCTCCTCATCTGCTCTATGCATATCTGGACAACTTTGGGAACACAGGAAGAATGATCTTGGTTTCTGATCTCTGCTAATCTATGAGCAATTATGTTTACATTATTTACTTTTTACATTTTCACGTTTTTCGCTGGGGAACAGGTAATTCATCATCAATATGCGGTTGAGGCTATGTGGCTACCTGGCTTCCATGGCCTTTCTGACTTCTGGGAGAAAGATTACCTGGAGCCCCACGCGCATCGCTCATTCAAAGTCCACCAAAACCGATAATCCATTTGCACAATACTCTACCCAGAAAGGCACTATTTAACCCTCGTCTAGTAAACGGCACCTTTCCGGGCTGGGCTCTGCACACAGCATAGCCTCAATGTGGGAGACATTCTGAGTCTCCTTCCCAATCTAGAGCGAAATTTTCTGCTATATGCCGACCACACCTTAATGACTGTACCCAAGATGTATCCATAGATATAGACACTGCTGACACACTGCCCTCAGACTTGCATTTCACCTCACTGAGAATCTCATCACCACTTCTATGAAGAATGGCAGTAAGACGAGGATACGATGGGAAAATCGCCCTCCCTTTATCTCTTTTACTCGTAGGAACTCTGTTTTCGATTCCTAAACTGTGGTGACCCACACTATTAGGAGTAGTCATGCACGGGATTCAACCTCAAAATGCAAGGGATCCAGGTCGCTACCCGGGCCCTCTTCTCGCCATAGCAATCAGAAGAAAAACACGTTCAGCTCTAACACGAGAATGGGTCCGAAGGCCACCACAAATGATATTCCTTGTGATCCTCCCTATACCCAGCTAGACGGTGTTTAGGCCACGTCTGACAGATCCACACCCGTCTGGGTGCAGCCCCGCATATAGCTTGCCTTCGCGTTAGAGGACTTGCCCAGTACTTCTGGCACTTCCAAATAGAGCGTTCACCTCGTTCCCATCACATCATAATGAATACATTCAAGAATTTTCCAAACATCGAATCACACTCATTTTCCGCCCTGCAACTTGCATCCATCACTCAATGAGGTCTGCTCTTCTGCTCCAAGTTTTCCTAGGAAGATGATGAAGAGCATCACAGGACAAGATCCTTAGTGTTCCCTCTATTTCTTTTGGAAAACGCCAGGTAGCTTCACTCACCTGTGGGTGTCCACATTGCTAGTGACGGTCTAAGGAAATCACCATGACTCTTCCCGAGATCACGGGGCTGCCACAGTCCTCATGACTTCACGGCACCCAGCTCAATTCAACTCGAGCGCCACCACCAACACCATTCCAAAGGCCAGCCTAACAGGTGTTCTTGTGGAGTGTTATTCTACCTGGCCAGGAACACTTTCCCCAAAATACAAGTAATCAGCACCTGTCCATGTAGGGAACTGCACACATCAGGGCTTCACGGGAAGGATCTCCCTGGTCCCATTCACACTGTCGCGACTAGAACTGATCTGTCTTCCCATCAAATCCTAACGGATGCACCAACTATATATCCAGACCCCTAGAAGATATCAAACCCCTGCCTTCCAATCTGCATCCCGCCTTTAGTGGATATCCGCACCCACCTCCACCACGCTCTATGCCTAACAGAGAATTATCAAGACCCCAAGAGAAAAATACATATTGTACTTCTCTCTTCTTTTCATAGGAATGGTTTTCCTTACTGCAACCTCTTTGTGTTCACTTTCAGAGTAAAGGACCACCTAACTCATACTGAGGATGCCACAAACACAGACAGTTCCCAGGGTCATTAGGATATCCAGTCATCCAACTCAAGGACACCTGCAAATGCACCCACATCACTGTTCCAGAGGCCACCAACGATGTTCTTGTGAGCCTTACTCTACCCAAACAGCCCTGTTCACTAGTACTATAAGTGAAAAGGACCTGTCCGAGCAGAGCACCGAACACAGCACAGCTTCAAGGTGGAGGACAGTCCCTACCTCCCGCTCACTGACACATGTACCTTTCTTGCTTCTATCCACATGCTGATGACTATACCCTGGATTGATCCGTACTGATTCAAAATATCTCGACCCACTGTCCTCCAACTTGCCTCTCTCCCCCATGGGGATCTCCTCATCTACTCTATGTATATCTGGACAACTTTGGGAACACAGGAAGAATGATCTTGGTTTCTGTTCTCCGCTACTCTATGAGCAATTTCTTGACCTTATTCACTTTTCACATTTTCATGTTTTTCGCGGTGGAATAGGTAAATCATCATCAATATGCGGTTGAAGCTATGTGGCTACGTGTCTTCCATGGCCTTTCTGACTTCTGGGAGAAAGATTACCTGGAGCCCCACGCGCATCGCTCATTCAAAGGCCACCACAACCGATAATCCATTTGCACAGTACTCTACCCAGAAAGGCACTATTTACCCCTGGTCTAGTAAACGGCAACTTTCCGGGCTGGCCTCTCCACACAGCATGGCATCAACGTGGGTGACATTCTGAGTCTACTTCCCAATCTATAGCGAAGTTTTCTGTACTGTACCCAAGATGTATCCATAGATATAGACAGTTCTCACCCACTGCCCTCAGACTTGCATTTCACCTCACTGAGAATCTCAACTCCGGTTCTATGAGGACTGGCAGAAAGACGAGGATACGATGGGAAAATCTTCCTCCCTTTATCTCTTTTACGTGTAGGAACTGTGTTTCCGTTTCCTCTACTGTGGCTGCCCACACTATTAGAAATATTCGAGCACGGGATTCAACCTCAAAATGCCAGGGATCCAGGTCGCTCTCCGGGCCCTCTTCTCACCGTGGCAATCAGAACAAAAACACGCTCAGCTCTAACACTTGAACGGGGCCAAAGGCCTCCACAAATGATATTCCTTGTGAGCCTCCCTGTACCCAGGTAGACGGTGTTTAGGCCAAGTCTGACAGATCAACACGCTTCTGGGTACGGCCCCGCATACAGCGTGCCTTTCCGTTAGAGGACTTACCCAGTACTTCTGGCACTTCCAAAGAGAGCGTTCACCTCGTTCCCATCACATCATACTGAATATATTCAAGTATTTTCTGAACATCAAAACACGTTGATTTTCCGCCCTGCAACTTGCATCCATCACTCAATGAGGATCTGCTCTTCTGCTCCCAGTTTTCCTAAGAAGATGAAGAGCATCAGAGGACAAGATCCTTCGCGTTCCCTCTTGTTTGGGAAAAGTCCCTTTAGCTTCGCTCACCTGTGGTTGTTCACACTGCTAGCAACAGTCTAATGAAATCACCATGAGTCCTCCCGAGATCACGGGGCTGCCACAGTCCACATGATTTTACGGCCCCCAGCTCAATTCAACTGGAGCTCCACCACTAACAACTTTCCAAAGGCCAGCCTAACAGTTGTTCTTGTTGAGCGTTACTCTACCTGGCCAGGAACATATTACCCAAAATACAAGTAATCTGCACCTGTCAATGTAGGGAACTGCATACATCAGGGCTTTCGGGGAAGGATCTCCCTGGTCCCCTTCACACTCTCGTGACTAGAATTGATCTGTCTCCCCATGAAAACCTAATGGCTGCACCAACGATATATCCAGACAGCTACAAGATATCAAACCACTGCCTTCCAACCTGCATCCCTCCCTGAGTGGATATCCGCACCCACCTCCACCATGCTCTAGCCTTACAGAGAAGTATCAGGAACCCTAGAGAAAACGCATAATGTACTTCTCTCTTCTTTTCATAGGAATGGTTTTCCTTCCTGCAACCTCTTTGTGTTCACTTTGTGAGGAAAGGAACACCAAATTCATGTTGAGGATGCCAGAAACACAGATGGCTCCCATGGTCATTAGGATATCAAGTCATCCAACTGAAGGTCACCTGGAAATCCACCCACATCACTGTTCCAGAGGCCACCACCAACGATGTTCTTGTGAGCCTTACTCTACCCAAACAGCCCTGTTCACTAGTACTATACGTAAACACGACCTGTCCGGGCAGGGCACCGCACGCAGCACAGCTTCGAGGTGGGGGACAGTCCCTACCTCCTCCCTCTCACTGACACATGTACCCTTCTTACTTCTAACCATCACATCCTGATGACTGTACCATGGTTCTTGATCCGCACCCATTCAAAATATCTCGACCCACTGTCCTCCAACATGCATCTCTCACCCATGGGGATCTCCTCAGCTACTCTATGCATATCTGGAGAACTATGTGAAAACAGGAAGAATGACCTTGCTTTCTATTCTCTGCTACTCTATGAGCAATTATGTTTACCTTATTCACTTGATACATGTTCACATTTTTCGAGGTGTAACAGGTAAATCATCATCAAGATGCGGTTGAGATCTCTGTGGCTTCAAGAGCATTCCTGACTTCGGGGAGGATGACCACCTGGAGCATCACGCCAATCGCCCATACAGATGCACCACAAATGATACTCCAGTGGCACAGTACTCGACCCAGAAAGGCACTGTTTACCCCTAGTCTAGTAAACGGCACCATTCCAGGCTGGGCACTGCACACAGCACGGCCTCAAGTTCGGGGACATACTGAGTCTCCTTTCCCATCTGGAGAGAATTTTGCTCCTCTATGCCGACCACACCTTGAGACTCTACCCAAGATTTATCCATAGCCTTACGCAGTGTTCACCCACTGCCCTTACTCCTGCATCCCAGCTCACTGAAGATTTCATCACCGATTCTATGTGTACTGGCGCAAGGATGACGGTACCATGGGGAAATCTTCCTCCCTTTATCGCTTTTCCTGAAGGGAACTGTGTTTCTCTTTCCGAAACATTGGAGGCCCACACTATTTGGATTATTTGAGCACCGGAGTCATCCTCAAAATACCAAGGATCCTGGTCACTCTCCATTCCCCCTTCTTGCCATGGCAAGCATCTCAAGGACACATGCAGCTCCACCAAGAGAACGGGTCCAAAGGCCACCACAACTGATGTTCCTTCTGAGCCTCCCTCTAGCCAGGCAGACACTGTTTACACCAAGTCTGGAGACCAGCACTCGTCTGAGCACGGCCCTGCACACAGTGTGGCTTCGCGTTGCAGGAACGACCCAGGTCTTCTGGCACACCCAAATGTACCTCTCACCACTCTACCCAACACATCATACTGAATGAATTCAAGAATTTTCCCTAAATCGAGACACTTTGATTCACCGCCGTGCAACTTGCATCCGTCACTCAATGCGGTCCTCTCTTCTGCTCTAACTTATGCTACGAGGAGGAGGAGGAGCATCAGAGGACAAGATCATTCAAGTTCTGTCTTGTTCTATTGGAAAGTCTCGTTAGCTTCTCTCAGCTGGCGGTGTACACTTTGCTAGCAAAAGACTAATGAAATCACGCCTAGTTTTCCAGAGTTGAGGTGGCTGCCAGAGTCCTCATGACTTCATGGCAAGCAGCTCAAGGACACCTGCACCTCCAACACTACCACACGTCCGAAGGCCAGCCTAAAAGTTGTTCTTTTTGAGCGTTACTGTACCTGGACAGGAGCTAATGACGCAAAATACATGTAATCAGCACTTCTCCGAGTAGAGCACTCCCACATCAGGGCTACCTGTGAATGAACTCCCCGGTCCCATACCCACTTTCGCAGGTAGCTTTGATCTGGCCCCCCATCACATCTTAACGGTTGCACCCACGAAATATCCAGAACCCTAGAGGATATCGAACTGCTGCCTTCCAACTTGCATCCTTCCCTCACTGGATATCCGCACCCACTTCCACCCCGCTCTAGGCCTAATAGACAACTATCAGGCCCCAGGAGAAAAACGCATACTGTACTTCTCTCTTGCTTTCATAGGACTGCATTTCCTTCCTGCAACCTTTCTGTGTTCACTCTGTGAGGAAAGGACTACCTAAAATCCTGAGGACGCCAGAAACACAGATGGCTCCCAGGGTCATTAGGATGACAAGGAATCCAACTCAAGGACACCTGCAAATCCACGCACATCAGTGTTCCAGAGGCCACCACCAACGATGTTCTTGTGAACCTTACTCTACCCAAACAGCCCTGTTCACTAGTACTATACGTGAACAGGACATGTCCAGGGAGGGCACCGCACACAGCACAGTTTCGAGGTGGAGGAGAGTCCCTACCTCCCTCTCACTGACACATGTACCTTTCTTACTTCTATCCATCACATCCTGATGACTGTACCCTGGCTTGATCCGCACCCATTCAAAATATCTCGACCCACTGTCCTCCAACATGCATCTCTCCCCCGTGGGGATCTCCTCAGCTGCACTATGCATATCTGGAGAACTATGTGAAAACAGTAAGAATGATCTTGCTTTCTGTTCTCTGCTACTCTATGAGCAATTATGTTTACCTTATTCCCTTTTTACATGTTCACATTTTTCGGAGTGAAACAGGTAAATCATCATCAAGATGCGGTTGAGATCTATGTGGCTTCAAGAGCATTCCTGACTTCGGGGAGGATGACCACCTGGAGCCCCACGCCCATCGCCCGACCAGAGGCACCAAAACCGATACTCCAGGTGCACAGTACTCGACCCAGAAAGGCACGGTTTACCCCTAGTCTAGTAAACGGCACCTTTCTGGGCTGGGCACTGCACACAGCATGGCCTAAAGGAGAGTGACCTGCTGAGTCTCCTTTCCCATCTGTAGAATAGTTTGCTTTTCTATGCCGACCACACCTTGAGACTCTACCCAAGATTTATCCATAGCTTTAGACAGTGTTGACCCACTGCCCTCAAGACTTGCATCCCACCTCACTGAGGATTTCATCACCACTTCTATGTGTACTGGCAAAAGGATGAGGATACCATGGGAAAATCTTCCTCCCTTTAGTGCTTTTCCTGAGAGGAACTGTGTTTCCCTTTCCTAAAGTGTGGGGCCGCACACTATTTGGATTACTCGAGCACCGGATTCATCCTCAAAATGCCAGGGATCCTGGTCGCTCTACGTTCCCTCTTCTCGCCATGGCAAGCATCTCAAGGACACATGCAGCTCCACCACTAGAATGGATCCAAAGGCCACAACAACTGATGTTCCTTGTTAGCCTCCCTCTAGCCAGACAGGCACTGTTTACACCAAGTCTGAGACACCAGCACCCGTCTGAGCACGGTCCCGCACACGGTGTGACTTCGTGCTGGAGGAATGACCCAGGACTTCTGGCACTTCCAAATATACCTGTCACCACTCTACCCACCCCATCATACTGAATGAATTCAAGAAGTTTCCCTAAATCGAGACACTTTGATTCACTGCCAAGCAACTTGCACCCATCACTCAATGGGGTCCTCTCTTCTGCTCTAACTTATGCTCGGAGGAGGAGGAGGAGTGACAGAGGACAAGATCATTCGAGTTCTGTCTTGTTCTATTGGAAAGTCCCGGTAGCTTCTCTCAGCTGGCAGTGCACACGTTGCTAGCTCTTAAAAGACTAATGAAATTGCGCCAAGTTTTCCCGAGTTGAGGTGGCTGCCAGAGTCCTCATGACTTCATGGCAAGCAGCTCAAGGACACCTGCACCTCCACCAGTACCACACGTCCAAAGGCCAGCCTAAAAGTTGTTCTTGTTGAGTGTTACACTACCTGGACAGCAACTAGTTACCGAAAATACATGTAATCAGCACCTGTCCGAGCAGGTCACCGCACACATCATGGCTCTCTGTGGAGGATCTCCACGGTCACATTCCCACTTTTGCGGGTAGCTTTGATCTGTGCCCCCATCACATCTTGACAGCTGCACCCACGATATTTCCAGACCCATAGAGGATATCGAACCGATGCCTTCCAACCTGCCTCCTTCCCTCACGGGATATACGCACCACCTCCACACCGCTCTATGCCTAACTGAGAAGTATCAGGACGCCACGAGAAAAACGCATATTGTACTTCTCTCTACTTTTTGTAGGAATGATTTTCCTTCCTGCAACCTCTTTGTTTTCACTTTGTGAGTAAAGGACTACCTAACTCATGCTGTGGAGGCCAGAAACACAGATGGCTCCCAGGGTCATTAGGATATCAGGGCATCCACCTCAAGGACACCTGAAAATCCACCCACATCACTGTTCCAGAGACCACTGCTAACGATGTTTTTGTGAGCCTTACTCAACCCAGAGAGTCCTATTCACTATTACTATACGTGAACAGGACCTGTCCAGGTAGTGTACCGCACACAGCACAGCTTCGAGGCGGAAGACACGCCCTACCTCCCTGTCACTCACACATGTACCTTTCTTACTTCTATCCATCACATCCTGATGACTCTACCCTGGCTTGATCCGTCCCCATTCAAAATATCTCGACCCACTGCTCTCCAAATTGCATCTTTCCCCCATGGGGATCTCCTCATCTGCTCTAAGCATATGTGGACAACTTTGGGAATACAGGAAGAATGAGCTTGGTTTCTGATCTCTGCTACTCTATGAGCAATTATCTTTACCTTATTTACTTTTTACATTTTCACCTTTTTCGCTGTGGAACAGGTAAATCATCATCAATATGCGGTTGAGCCTATGTGGCTACCTGGCTTCCATGGCCTTTCTGACTTCTGGGAGAAAGATTACTGGAGCCCCACGCGCATCGCTCATTCAAAGTCCACCACAACCAATAATCCATTTGCACAATACTCTACCCAGAAAGGCACTATTTAACCCTCGTCTAGTAAACGGCACCTTTCCGGGCTGGGCTCTGCACACAGCATGGCCTCAACGTGGGAGACATTGTGAGTCTCCTTCCCAATCTATAGCGAAATTTTCTGCTATATGCCGACTACACCTTGATGACTGTACCCAAGATGTATCCATAGATATGGACACTGCTGAACCACTGCCCTCAGATTTGCATTTCACCTCACTGAGAATCTCATCACCACTTCTATGAGACTGGCAGAAAGACGAGGATACGATGGGAAAATCTTCCTCCCTTTATCTCTTTTACTCGTAGGAACTCTGTTTCAGATTCCTAAACTGTGGCGACCCACACTATTAGGAAGAGTGGAGCACGGGATTCAACCTCAAAATGCAAGGGATCCAGGTCGCTCCCCGGGCCCTCTTCTCGCCATGGCAATCAGCACAAAAACACGTTCAGCTCTAACACGAAACCGGGTCCGAAGGCCACCATAAATGATATTCCTTGTGAGCCTCCTTGTTACCAGGTAGACGGTGTTTAGGCCAAGTCTGACAGATCAACACCCGTCTGGGTGCAGCCCCGCATACAGCTTGCCTTCGCGTTAGAGGACTTACCCAGTACTTCTGATACTTCCAAATAGAGCGATCACCTCGTTCCCATCACATCATAATGAATACATTCAAGAATTTTCCGAACATCGAACCACGTTGATTTTCCTCCCTGCATCTTGCATCCATCACTCAATGAGGATCTGCTCTTCTGCTCCAAGTTTTCCTAGGAAGATGATGAAGACCATCAGAGGACAAGGTCCTTCAGGTTCCCTCTTGTTCTATTTGAAAAGTCCTATTAGCTTTGCTCACCTGTTTGTGTTCACACTGCTACCAACACACTAATGAAATCACCATGAGTTTTCCTGAGATCACGGGGCTGCCAGAGCCAACGATATTCTTGTGAGCCTTACTGTATCCACACGGGCACCGGTTACTAGTAGTATATGTCAACAGCACCTGTCTGGACAGGGCACCGCACACAGCACGGCATCTAGGTGGATCACACGCCCTACCTCCTTCTCACTCACACATGTACCTTTCTTACTTCTAACCATCACATCCTGATGGCTGTACCCTCGATTGATCTCTAACGCTAGAAAATATCTAGACCCACTGCCCGCCATCTTGCATCTCTCCCACTTGGGGATCTCCTCAACGGCTCTATGCATATGTGGAGAACTATGGGAACACAGGCGGCATGATCTTGGCTTCTGTTCTCTGCTACTCTATTATAAATTATCTTTACCTTACTTACTTTACTCATGTTCACGTTCTTCGGGGTGGAACAGGTAAATCATCATCAAGATGTGGTTGAGGGTTCCGTGGCTTCCACGGCCTTCCTGACTTCTGGGAGGAAGATCACCTAGAGCCCCGCGCCCATCGCTCATCCAAAGGCCACCACAACCTATAATCCAGTTTCACAGTACTCTACCCAGAAAGACACTCTTTACCCCTAGTCTACTAAACTGCACCTTTGTGGGCTGGGCACTGCACACAGCATGGCCTCAATGTGGGGGACATGCTGAGTCTCCTTCCCAATCTATAGCAAAGTTTTCTTCTCTATGCTGACTACACCTTGATGACTGTATACATAGATGTATACATAGATGTAGACAGTGCTGACCCACTGTCCTCAGACTTGCATCCCACCTCACTGAGTATCTCATCACCGGTTCTATGAGTACTGCCAGAAAGTCAAGGATACCATGGGAAAATCTTCCTCCTTTTATCTATTTTTCTGATAGGAACTGTGTTTCCCTTTCCTAAACTTTGGTTGCCCACACTATTAGAAATATTCGAGCACCGGATTCATCCTCAAAATGCCCAGGATCCTGGTCGCTCCCCAGGCCCTCTTCTCGCCATGGCAAGCAGCTCAAAGACACGTGCAGCTCCACCACTAGAACGGGTCCAAAGGCCACCAAACCTGATGTTACTTGTGAGTCTCCCTCTTGCCAGGCCGACACTGTTTACACCAAGTCTGAGAGATCAGCACCCATCTGAGCATGGACCCGCACACAGCGTGCCTTCCCGTTGGAGGAACAGCCCAGTACTTCTGGCACTTCCAAATGTACCTGTCACCACTCTTTTCACCACATCATACTGAATGATTCCAAGAATTTTCCCTAAATCGAGACACTTTGATTCACTGCCCTTCAACTTGCATCCATTACTCAATGGGGATTCTCTCTTCTGCTCTACATTATGCTAGGATGATGCGAAGGAGCATCAGAGGAAGACATCCTTCGAATTGTTTCTTGTTCTATTGGAAATTCCCGTTAGCTTCTCTCACCTGTGAGTGTTCACATTGCTAGCAACAGACTAATGCAATTGCCCTGAGTTTTCCTGAGATCAGGTGGCTGCCGGAGCCCTCATGACTTCATGCCAGCCAGCTCAAGGACACCTGCAGCTCCACCACAACCACGCTGCTGAATGCCAGCCCAAATGTTATTCTTTTTGAGCGTTACTCTACCTAGCCAGGGACTAATTACCCAAAATACAAGTAAGCAGCACCTGTCCAGGTAGGGCACCGCACACATCAGGGCTCTCGGTGTAGGATCTCCCTGGTCCCCTTCCCACTCTTGCAAGTAGCTTTGATCTGTCTCCCCATCACATCCTAACGGCTGCACCCACGGTATGTCCAGACCCCTAGAGGATATCTAACCGCTGCCTGCCAACCTGCATCCTTCCCTCAGTGGATATCCGCCCCCACCCACACCCCACTCTATGCCTACTTCAGAAGTACCAGGACCCCGCAAGAAAAACGCATATTGTACTTCTCTCTTGTTTTCATAGGAATGGTCTTCCTTCCTGCAACCTCTTTGTGTTTACGTTGTGAGGAAAGGAGCACTTAACTCCTCCTGAAGATGCCAGAGTCATAGATGGCTCCCAGGGTCATTAGGATATCAAGGCAGCCAACTCAAGGACACCTGCCACTCCACCCACATCAGTCGTCCAGAGGCCACCACCAAGGATGTTCTTGTGAGCCTTACTCTACCACACAGGTACCGGTTCTTGTAGTCTAAGTGAACCACACCTGTCTGGGTACGGCACCGCACTTAGGAGTGCTTCAAGGTGACGGACCTACCCAGTACTCTTCACACTCTCGAATATATCTGTCATCTCTCATCTCTCCGTATCATTATGATTTTTCCCAAGATTTTTCCATAACCATAGACAATGTCCCTCTTTTCCCCTCATAGTTGTATCACTCTCTCAGTGGGGATCTCCTCTCCTCCTCTTTGTATACGTAAATGATAATGAGGACCCAGATAGAACAAGCTTGTTCTTGTTCTCCCTTCTCTTTGGCATTATCTTTCTCTTTCTAACCTTTAGGTGTTCCCATTGTTAGAAGTGGACCAATGAATTCTTCCTGTGGATGACAGATATCAGTGGATTCCATGGCCCTGGTGACATCAAGGCAGCCAGCTCCAGTATACCTGCAGCTCTACCCTATTACTGTTCCAACATCCTCCACAAATGATGCTGTTGTTGAGCATTACCCTACACAGACAGGCACTGTTTACACTTAGTCTAAGTGATTAGCAGCTGTTTTGGCATGGCACTGCACACAGCAGGGCTTCCTTGTGGCGGTCCTACTCAGTTCCCCTTCCACTCTTGAATGTAACTTTCTCTCCCCACCTCTTCATGATGAATGCACTCATTATTTTCCATGACCCGTGACAAATCCAACCCAGTGACTTCTAACTTACATTCGTCCTTCATTGAGGATCCCCACATCTGCTCTACATTTATCTTATTGACTTTGAGGACCAAGACAGACAAAAATTGTTCGTGTTCTCACTTCTATTGGGAAGTACCTTTATCTTCTCTAACCTTTAGTTGTTCATGTGGCAGGACTGGAACTTTGAAGATAGTGGGCTTCTCCCTAAAGTTAAAAAACCTTTCAACACATCCGCTGCATCTTTCTTTTTCTCTACAAATGCCTTCAATCCACTTACAAAAGATAGAGTGACAAGATACCCAAAATTCTACACTGAAAAGTACTGATATAGATAAGAGGACAAAAATTTAATTTCCTCCCCCATCCCCTGAGAGGAAACTTAATGTTTAACTTTTCAGTTGAATTCCAGGAGAGAAATGATTTTAGGCTGTCCTTCTCCTCCTCTCAGGTCTGTATTTCCTCTGCCTTACATCTGAATGCTGATTGTTGCAACTACATATTTCTATCTTTACATCCTGAGATACAGGACTCTTGTGCTGTCACTTTCTCTTAACCCATGTGAACCTGAGGAAAGTTGTGACAATATATGAGGAGATACCTGACCCTAAACCAGTTCTTGTCTTGATTGGAATCTAACTCTTGTTCCCACCTGACATTATCAATACCTGCATAACGCTTCACCTGTCATCCCTCTACAAAGCTTGACACAAATGTGGCCAAAGTCTCATCTTTGTTTACCAAAGCAGAAATAATACTTGATTCAGAGCAGCCTATTCTCTGGGACTCTGCAGGTCTATAAAAGTGTGATAGCAAACATCTGGAAAACAATCACTCTTAGACCCATTTCTCCCAGTATTTATATCTGCTATTGGTCCTCAGGTTGCTTATTTAGCTCACACAGAATAAGACAGGGTGTTTACTATACAGGAAACAAGTTCTCAAGATTCCAGTTGACTTGTATCAGGATACTGTTAAGTATTTCATTGGTTTATATCATGTTATGCAAAAAAGAAAAATAAGCAGAAATAAAAGAATAAGGGCAACAAAATTTTGTATTTTCAAAATGCTAACTTACACAACAGGTAAAGGACTTGGGGCTTCTATGCAGATTTTATCATTTACCCTCACAACATGTCACAGTTTTTGTGTTTCAAATATAGCTATAGTTGCTGTTGTTATTGTTAGAGCTATGGTTAGATATAGTTATTTCTAGCTATGTTTAGTTCATTTGTGGTAATTTAGTTAGTATAATACTAATTATAGGTACTAGTTGTATTTAGGTTAGTCTCACACTGATTTTAGTTACAGCTGATAACTAACTTTGGTTACTAGTTGTGGCTACTGGCTAGCTGTGGTAACTAGCCACCACTATTAAATAGTCAATTCCTGGTAGTGGTTGACTATTTACTGTTAGTGGTTGTGACTACTACTTGTGATTGCTGATTATGGTTGTTTGTAATTGCGACTGCTTGTAGTTTTGGCTAGATGCATTTATTTATGCATAGTTATGGTTGGTTGTGAGTATACTTTTAGGTATTGTTAGTTATAGGTGTAGTTAGTTATAAGATTATATTTACATAGAGTTTGAGTGTCAGAGTTGTAGTTATTTGACCTAAAATGTGATCTACTCACAGGCTTATCTTCAGATATTCCAAAGCTTTCATAATGCATGACCATGGAGGAGCATACTTTCAGTATTTTATTTCACTACTATCATTTGACTCATTGTTTAAAAAAACTTATTAAAATAAAAACCTAAGTTCCAATATCTTTCAACACAAAGACATGTAAGTAAGTAAACTCTTAAGTCCCTTGCCACCTGAATCCCTATCTCTTAGGCTCAGACTCCAAGAACCTCCTGACAAATGAAATGCCGCCCACCTGTGCAATATTTATTCCTGAAAGCGTTTCTCCCCAGATCCCCAGCTCCCATCCAATCCCAAGAAGCAGTTAACTGGAAAACCTCTAGGGAAACCTGACAATCTCATTTCCAATCTCTCTGAACCAACCCGGTCTGAGCCCCCAGCACAATGTTCCCTACTATATGGATGTTTCTATGGCCCTCAAATTCAGAGGCGTTTTAGCCCAATCTAGACAGCAAGGCACACCTGCAGGGAAGCAGAACTCATCCTGTGTCTTCCTCTCAAGGTCCTATTCATTCACCAAGTCCAGGTTAAAACCTTACCTCCTCCAAGGAACTTTCTTAGATGAATACAGTAGGAATCCACCTCTTGTTCTCCCACTAGGCTTTGTTTGTAGGTCTAGTGTAGCCCTGAATGCATTCTAGCTTGTATGAGCATTGGTATTGATGTCTTTGATTGTTTCCCTCACTGGATTGTAAGCACCTGGAGGACAGAGCCACATGCCTTAGTCATTTCTCCATGTATTGGAGTACAGAGCTAGGTCAAGTCATGCTTGTGAAATCAGTCACAATTAATATTACTAATAGAATAACAAACTTTGATATGACTTATTTTGTTCTGATATATATACATGTACATGGGTATGCATATACATATCTAAATTTATTCTAGAGTATATCAAAAGTAATGTTACCTGTGGCTATATTGATTTATCTGCATTCATTTATTCTGTGTGTACTTTTAATGTTGAATGGACAAAATCAATTTTACCACTAGAATACCATTAACTTAGACCTTACAAATGTATGTGGTTGCCTTGATGCTTGAATTCTAGAGAAGTCCTCTATCTTCGCAGATACCCATGAAGTGTTCTAATGAATAAGCATATTAGGTAAAAATAAGCAGAATATATTCCAATATGCATATGAAAAACAAACAACAACCACACCCTGGGAGTAATAACAGAACATGCTCTTCCTATTACTAGTAAAAGTACTGATAGAAATATTAAGATTTATAGCAGTAGTTAGAGTAGTAGTCGTGGTAACAATGAAAAGAAAACTTTGCAGAATAAATGTATACCTAGCAGATAAAGTAGTTTGGACTTTCATGTGGATTTCCACATCTAACACAATAAATACATACCAAAGAAACACTTAATTGTATAGCTTAATTAATTCTATAGCTCGTATTTGTCTTGAAAAGTAATTGAATAAACATTTATGAAGTACGTTTAGAAAATGAAAATTAAAACAGTGCAAAAACTATCAGAATTTCTTCAAGAAAGGGTTAACTCAGCAGGCTTGAGTTGCTCAAGCTCTGCACATTCCCAAGAAAGGTCCGTTTTCAGTATCTCCTTTTGGCAGATGCCTAGGAGCTTAGCTCTGAGCCCTTGGAATGTTCCATCTGATAAGAGTGTTTTTACATGTCTTTGGAAACACTGGACCACTTTGACCAAATAGTTGATGCTAACACTGTGATTTATAGTGAACCCATCTTTGCTCTTGGGGTCTGAAGTTCAAATAACTCAGGTCAGTCATGCAAGTGCTACATGCCTAGGTGACTGATCCCCAATAAAAACCCTGGATACTCACGCCTGGTTCAGCATCTCTGGTTGGTAACACTTCACACACGCTGTCACACGTTGCTCCTGGGATAATCAAGCACATTCCTTGTGACTCCACTGGAAGGGAGCTTATGCCTGGTTTCCCCTGGAATTCACCCCATGTGCTTTTCCTTTTACTAATTTTAATCTGTACTGTTTCACAGTAAACTGTAACCATGAGTATAACGGCTTCGGAGTCTTGTGAATCCTTTTAGTGAACCATCATGCCTGAGTGTGGTCTTAGGGACCCCTGTATCAAAACAAAAGAGCCCATACTTACTAAGTATTATTTAAATATGACATGGTACTCCTATGTTGCCTCCTTACTTACATAGGAGGCAATTTCCTTGGGGCTTCTATGTAGATTTTCTCATTTACCCTTTTGTTGACTCACCGACATAGATTTGTTGTGAGTATTAATGAGAAAACACATGAAGATACCTTTGGATCCTGAAAAGCAACAGAGAAACAAAGGTATTATGTTATCATGACATAGTATGGAACATCAGAAAAAGAAAAATTACTTATAGCATATTCATTTCCTATTTACACTCTACTTTATCTACCAGATATGAGACTTTCAATAATTCTTTCTATCAGTTATAATTCACCATTACTATTCAATTATATTCTTTTAAACCGAATGGTCTCAAGATTTTGTTGTTTCAAATACATGATAGGACAACCCAGGAGCTGGCAGGAAAAGTTCTTCCAAATTCATGGTAGGATGACACTCTTCTCAGAATAAAAGTGTTCCCTTGCCACTTACTGATTATGATGATGCTGTCCATATTTAGAGACTGATGTTCTCTGGTTTTACTATGTGCAGGTGACTGCCAGAGCCCAACTCCATCAACTGGAAGCAAAGTGGCTACAGTCACTGCAAACCAATGTTTTGCTACCTGACGTTTGGAATCAATACATTCATGCAGTTCTAACCTATAGGGATTCACCTAGTTTATCCTCAGACATGGTGACTAATAAAGAAACTAGAATTGCATTAAAATGTACTATCATCTGATAATGTACTCAGTGATACAGTATGATTTGTTTAAGATAGTAATGACAAATTCAAGGGAAAAATAACAGAAGATAAAATCATCTTGTTGTGTAAATCCCAATATTGGGTATAAAATCTGGAGAGTTTACTGGTTTGCAACCAGGAAGCCTCCAATGCATTCCCTGTATATGGGTATATGGATATATGGATACATAGACACACACACACATACACAGACACACACCTCAGCATGGAAATCCATGGAATACTCTGGCAAATATACAAGTAGTATAATAATGGGCAGAATGAATTCCAATATTCATGTCAAAAAAAACATATAAAACTACAATTACTAGAGCCTGAACAAAGGTCTATGTGTTTCTAGGCTCATCAAATAATATACTAAATGTGTGTGCATTTAAAATGCAACCAAGAAGATATCAGTTCATTTGTAGTAAGAGATTACTAAATATCTCATTATAAATCATTGCCTTCTTTCACAAATTAAGTGAATAACTACTAATTTTACTAATAATCAATACAGAAGAAGAACAAACAAACTGCAAAGTTAGTAGATGGAAGGTAACAATAAAGATCATGGTGGAAATAAATGAAATAGAGGCTAGAAAACAATAGAAAAATTCAAACTAAGAGCTGGTTCCTTGAAAAGATAAACAAAATCAATAAATCTTTAGCCAAACTCATCCAGAAAAAAAGAGAGAGGGCCCCAATGAATAAAATCAGAAATATGGAGAAGTTACAATCAACACCACAGAAATACAAAGAATCATAAGAGATTACTATGAACAATTATATGCCAATAAATTAGACAACCTAAAAGAAACAGATAAATTCCCAGGAACATTCAATCTCCTAACACTGAACCAAGAAGAAATAGAAAATATGAACAGACTGATTACCAGTAATAAAATTGAATCAGTAATCAAAATAACCCCAACAAAGAAAAGTCCAGAATCAGATGGCTTCACAGGTTAATTCTACCAAAGGTTTAAAAAAGAGTTAACATCTGTCTTACTTAAATTATTCCAAAAAACTTGAGGAGGAAGGAACACTTCATTTGTGAATTCATTCTATGAGACCAGCATCACCCTGGTACCAAAAACAGACAGACACACACACACAAAAGAAAATTACAGGACAGTATCACTAATGAACACAGATGGAAAAGTCCTCAAGAAAATATTGGCAAAATGAATTCAACAATAAGTGGATGATACACCATGATCAAGTAAGATCTGATGCTTCAGTATCTGCAAATCGGATACTGGGGATACAAAAATGGTTCAGTATCTGCAAATCAATCAATGTGATATACCACAGTAACAAATTAAAGAATAAAAATCACAGGATCATCTCAATAGATGCAGAAAAAGCTTTTGACAAAATTCAGCATCCGTTTATGATTAAAAAAACTCTCAACAAAGTGTGTACAGAGGAAACATAACTCAACAGAATAAAGGTCATATATGACAAACCCACAGCCTACATCATACTCAACAGTGAAAACTGAAAACATCTCCTCTAAGATCAGGAAAAAGACAAGGATGCCCACTATTGCCACTTTATTCAACACACTATTGAAGTCCTGGTCACGGCATCAGACAGGAAAAAAATAATAATAAAAAGAATCCAAATTGGAAAGGGAGAACTAAAACTGTCACTGTTTGCAGATGACATGATACTATTTATAAAAAAATTCTAAAACACCACCAAAAGACTATTAGAATAAAGAATTCAGTAAAGTTTCAGGATAAAAAATTAAAACATAGAAATCTGTTGCATTTCTATACACTAATAACAAACTATCAAAAAGAGAAATTAAGAAAACAATCCCACTTACAATTACATCAAAAAGAATTAAAAATCTAGGAATAAATCTAACCAAGGAGATTAAAGACCTGTCCTCCACACACATTTATGAAAGAAATCGAAGATGACAGATACAAATAGAAAAATATACTGTGCTCATAAATTGGAAGAATTAATATTAATAAATGACCATACTACCCAAGGTAATCTACAGATTCAACACAATCCCTAACAAAATGTTAATGGCATTTTTCACAGAACTAGAATAATTCTAAAATTGTATGAAAACACAAAAGATCCCAAATAGCCAAAGCTATCGTGAGGAAGAAGAATAAAGCTGGAGGTATCATGTGTCCTGATTTCAAACTATACTACAAAGCTACAATCATCAAAACAATATGGTACTGGCACAAAAGCAGACACATAGATCTGTGGAACAGAATACAGAGCCAGCAATAAACCCACATTTATATGGTCAATTAATCTACAACAAAGGAGACAAGAATATACAATGGGGAAAAGATAGCCTTGTCAATAAACTGTGTTGGGAAAAGTGGACAGCTACATGCAAAAGAAACTGGACTACTTTCTCATACCATATACTAAAATAAACTCAAAATGGATTAAAGACTTAAATGCAAGATCTGAAACCATAAAACTCCTAGGAAAACACCATAGGCAGTACATTCTTTGGCTTCAGTCTTAGCAATATTTTTTTGGATCTGTCTTCTCAGGCAAGGGAAACAGAAACATAAACAAATGGGTCTACATCAAACTAAAAAGCTTTTGCACAAAAAGGGAAACTATCAAGAAAACAAAACAGGCTGCCTACTGAATGGGAGAAAATATTTGCAGACCATATACCTGATAAAGGGTTAATATTCAAAATACACAAAGAACTCATGCAACTCAACATCAAAAATCAAACAACCCTATTAAAAAATGGGCAGAGGACCTGAAAAGACTTTTTACAAAGACGACTGATAGATGGCCAACAGACACATGAAAAGTTGCTCAACATCACTAATCATTAGGGAAATGTAAATCAAAACCTCAGTGAGATACCACCCTCACACCTGTCAGAATGGCTATCATCAAAAAGACAATAAATAATAAGTGTTGGCACAGATGTGGAGAAAAGGGAACCCTGGTGCACTACTGGTGGGATTGTCAATTCATGCAGCCACTATGGAAAACAGTACGGAAGTTCCTAAAGAAATAAAAATTAGAACTACCATATGATCCAGTAATTTCACTTCTGGGTATTTATCCAAAGAAAACAAAAACACTAATTTGAAGAGATATATGAACCCTGTGTTGATTGCAGCATTATTTACAACAGCCAAGATATGAAAGCAACCTAAGTATCCATGGATAGTTGAATGAACACAAACACACACACACACACACACACACACACACAGTGGAGTATTACTCAGCCATAAAAAATGAAATCTTGCCCTGTGTGACAACATGGATGGATCTAGAGGGTATGATGCTAAGTGAAACATGTCAGACAGAGAAAAACAAATATCGTATGATCTCACATATATAGAATCTGAAAAACAAAACAAAATTAAAACAGCCTCATAGATGCAGAGAGCAAATGGGTGGTTGCCATAGGGGAGGGGAATCGGTAGGTTGTGTGAAATAGGTGAAGAGGATTAAGTGGTACACATTTCCAGTTATAAAATAAATAAGCCATGGGGGTGTAATATACAGCAGAAGAAATGTGGTCAATAATATTTTAATAACTTTTTATGGGGACAGATGGTTAACTAGACTTATCATGGTGATCATTTTGTAATGTATGAAAATGTCAAATCACTATGCAGTACACCTAAAACTAACAATATTGTAGGTCAACTATATTTCAATAAAGAACCATTAAAAGAAAATAAAATTTTATTAATTTTTAAAAATTCACTTGCAATGAGACATTTGAGAGTATTTTAGCCTCTACATGTCTCAGAACTTCCAGGCTCCTAACATTTGGTAACTGGAGATTACTGCTTCCAGATTAGATGGAGGAACAGGGATCAAATTTATCTTCTGTCTAAAATTGAAAGAAATATATAGGAGAAAAAAAATACATTGGTCAATTCATGGCTGTGATCTGTGAGAGGGAAAACAAATGAGAAGAGCTCATCCCTTGATCAAGCCAACAGCTCAGAGAGAATAATGGCTCCAGTGCTGGGAGGGGGAATGCCAGCAAAGCCTGGTGATTCCCACATTAACAGAATGAAATGGAAATAATGATCATCTCAATAGATGCAGCCAAATATCTGACTAAATATTTTACCCACAGCTGAAAAACGGTATCAACAAGTTAGGCATAGCAGAGTATATCCTCAATCTGCGGAGGAGCAGCTAGGAAAACCTATAGCTGACATAAGAATTAATTGTGTAAGACTTAATGCTTGACTCCTGAGATCAGGAATCAGGCAAAGATGTCTGCACTCACCATTTCTATGCAAAAATGGTGCTGGGTTCAAGTTAATGAAAAAAAGGTGATAAACTTTATAATTTGAAATCTTAGACAAAATCCAGAAAGTTTGTAATTTGCAACTATTCACTTCCCTTCTTATATGTTTGCATTGTAGATAAATGATCTCTATCAGCATAAATTATCATACAGTTCAAGGAAGTATATAAATTGAATAGTAATCATAATACATTCTAATGTGTATGTGAAAAACAAACCACCCACCACACTCTATGAGTGATAAATGAAGATACACTTCTTATTACTAGTAAAAGTAATAGTAGTGTTATTAAGACATAACATTATTGTAACAGTTATAGAAATGGTAATAATAAAAACTAAAACTTGCTAAATGATTACATACCTGGCAGATATTAATTTCAGACTTTCATATATATTTCCACATTTGACAACTACAACAAATCTGTACCAAAGAAACAGTTAATAATTCTAAAGCTTTGCTTTCTCATGAGGATTAATTGAGGAAATGTGTAGAATAAAAATGTAGAACCTTAAAAGCCAGAGAAATGCAAAAGTAATCACTGTACCACAATAACAAATTCTATACTTACTAAATACCATTTAAATATATGACAGATGTCCTATTTGCAACCTACATACTTAACTGTCAAGAAGTAAATGCGTTTGGAAATTCTGAATATGGGCTAAAATTTTCCTTTACTCATACCCAAAGTTCTCTAGGTAGTAATGCTTCAGAGAGACCCCATGAGAAATCTATTGAGAAGGATACAAAGTCCTCCCAAACCACGATTCTAGATCTCAGTCTCAGAAAAAAAATGACTCCTGCAAGACAAGAATTGAGGATGCTACAGTAATCAAGACAGTATGGTACTGGCACAAAAAAAGACATATAGATCAATGGAACAGGATAGAAAGCCCAGAGATAAACCCACACACATATGGTCACCTTATCTTTGATAAAGGAGGGAAGGATATACAGTGGAGAAAAGACAGCCTCTTCAATAAGTGGTGCTGGGAAAACTGGACAGCTACATGTAAAAGTATGAAATTAGAACACTCCCTAACACCACACACAAAAATAAACTCAAAATGGATTAAAGACATAAATGTAAGGCCAGACA
>NC_041234.1:114721746-114725862 GCF_002837175.3 Physeter macrocephalus
GGGAAGGGTAAGCTGTGACGAAGTGAGAGAGTGGCATGGACATATATACACTACCAAATGTAAAATAGATAGCTAATGGGAAGCAGCCGCATAGCAAAGGGAGATCAGCTCTGTGCTTTGTGACCACCTAGAGGGGTGGGATAGGGAGGGTGGGAGGGAGGGAGGGAGGGAGATGCAAGAGGGAAGAGATATGGGAACATATGTATATGTATAACTGATTCAGTTTGTTGTAAAGCAGAAACTAACACACCATTGTAAAACAGCTATACTCCAATAAAGATGTTAAAAAAAAAAAAGAATTGAGGATGCTAAGAAAGGCACAGCCGAAAAACGAAGGTGCTGTTTTGTCTTTTGTTATCATGAGTCAAAGCATTTACCAGTGGGATTACGTAAGATGATTTTTAAAAATCCATTTAAGAAACCCTATAAATTTTCTCATCCAACTAGTATCATGTGAAATGTAATGAAGAAGTATAAGGTGGTGAGACAAATAGTAATATTAAAAAATGAGTATGTACCTTGTCCATACTCAAAAATCAGTCAGTATTTATGATAAAAATTAGAAGACACTCAAAATAGAAAAAAAATAGACAGTTGCTACCTGTAACTTCATCATATCCCTTCCAGACATCTATGAAAAGGCAGCATGGTTTTCCCAAAGAATAGAAAAGCTAGACTGTCTAACTTTTTTTTTGTACCTATATCAGGAAATGAGCAAGATCCTATTAAGCTGGGAGCTTAATACAGATTTGTGGGTTGTTCCATTTAATACTCATGGACCCTTGTCATGTAAAATTATTAAGCATTTTGTAAGAGTTCTTTTCCATTTGAATGAAGTGGTATCTTTGAAACACATCTGTGAGCTAAAACATGACAAAGACATATAGGTATTTATATTATTGCCACATTCATTTGTACATTCATCAACTCAAAAGCATTAGTGTCAATGATATCTTCTTCATAAATTACTTACCCACACATAATGTGTTAGTCTTTGAAAACTTCTTATTAGTGAAGATTAACACCCACTCTTCCACCACCCATGTTCAGTGCTTCATGTTTCTGGTTTGTCTGGGGTCCAGGTGGCTGACAAGGCCCTCTGTATCAACTGGAAGCAAAGTTGTTCAGTTGCTGACAACTGAAGGTTTGTTGCTGCCTGGACAACACTGAGTTAAGATCTGCAGGCAGTGTTAACCTCATGGAACCCATCCAGATTAATCTCAGAGAATGAAATAAAAAGGACAAATTCCTTTTGCCTCTACATGTTCCAATATCCTTGACCCAATAAAAAGTGATTATTAAACATGTTCTTATTTTTACCAATCAAAGTGAGAGTACTAATCCATTTTCTAGTCCTCCTCCTTTTCCTACCACTACTACTATGACTATTATTACAAAGAGAAGAAGGAGTGGTTCTATTTCATACCTGGGAACTTACCTGGCATGCAACGTCCATGAGGCTTTTCGGTAAATATCTCATTTGATCCTCACATCAATGTTGTGTCACTGAGCCTTTTATTACCTCACTGACACGGGTTAATTGTGAGGATTGATGAGGTAACATGGGTAGACACTTTTGGAATCTGCTAATCAACAGATGAAGGAAGCATTTATAACTATGCAACACTGCATACCTAAAATAATGACATGCTTATTTCCTATGCACAACCTACTTAACTCTCAAAAAGAAAAACTATATTTTCTTTTCCAGTTCTATTAATGATAATTCACTGTCACTATTAAATTACTATTCTTTAAAGTGAAAGGTCTCTAGGTATTGGTTCTTCAGTTGGAGAATTAGAAAACCTTAAAGGTGCTGGCAGTGAAGCTCTACCAATCCATTATTTGATTATCGTCTTCTCAGAATTGAACATACCTTTGCAAATCACTGATTATAATGTAGAATGGGAATGTATTTACTAATGTCAATTCTAAACATACAGACTATCATTCTCCACCCAGATATATGTAAAACGTTACAATCAATAGATAAAGCTGGAAGAAAAGAAAGGACAGGTTTAAAAACATAAGAATCATCTCCAAAAAACTAACAACAATCATTGAACAAAGACTAGGGAAATAAGAATTCAACAAAATAGAAAGACAAGGTAAAATTCAAATGTTTGCAGACATCTATGCGGTTAACAGGACAATATTCCTGAAAAACATATACACACAAAATGGAAGGGATTATGTAACTGGGGATTTAACCCATCGTTATGAGCAAGTTCTATGTTGTTCATTTCTCTCAAATTCATTAATCACTGCCTGTCCATAATTAACACTCTTCATATTATTATTAAAGGATTTTTGAGAAAGTTCTTCTAATGTTTACTTCCTAATGTAAATAGAAAATATTAATGAAGAGTTCTACGGAGAAGAGAAATGCCGGAATCTTCTACATGAGATCCTAAATGATATTATTAAATGGTTACAGTAATCAAAACAAATAAATAATAGCTTACAAAGTCAAAGAGAGATTTTCAGAAAAAAACTGGTAACTGATATGACATGTTAAATGAAGTGGATGACTGGACAACTCTAGAGGAGCTGACAGTTCATCCAAACTCAGAACCTGAGGGGCCAGTTCTAAGAACAGACGTAACTCTTGGTGACTTAGCCACTCTGATGATGTGGAATATGGATTTACTGAGTACTGCAATTCATTATACAGAGGGAGGTTGTTATCGTTCTAGAACTGCTCTGAAAAATAAAGAGAACTGTTTGATAGCTAAGGAAATGAGGCAAGATGGAAAGATACAAAAATCAATTATTGTCCCTCTTTTCCAGCAGTAAGCATAAAACAAAATAAGGAAAATAAGAATGTATTCAAAAGAAAAATAATAAATCATAAATTGTTAGGAGGAACAAATTTTCATATGTGCAGACCATAACAAAATTGTTTAGTTTCTTTTATTAGACATAGCGTAAGTTTGTTTGGCCAAGAAAAATATTTTTCTTAATTTTAAGAGACCAGGAAGTAAAAAGTAGTTAAGAAAGAAGTATAGAATTAGAATATTTCAACATTGAATATATTTGCCCACATTCCCTAATTATGGTGAAATAGCAATACATTTATTATGAAAAATTAAGACAAATTCATTTCATAAAAAAACCCAATTTATACCATCTCTTTTCTGTAGGACAATCTAGTCACCAATGATTTACTTCTGTAACTGAAATATGAAAACTGCTCAATTTTATTAACTAATACAGTAATACACATAATTAACATTTGCTCAATTCTTACTAATCAGGCAGGCAGAGTGCTTAATATACATTTGGAGATCACAGTTTTTGAGATAACACTTATTATATTAAGATCATTATTCATTTCACATCACAGGTTGCTGTGAGGTTTGAATGGAGAAATCCCTGTTAAATACTTGAGTAACCTAAAATATGACAAGGCAAAATCGCCGAGCAGTATATCACAATGTTCCTTACTGCAGCTATCATGACTACTTCGTAATGACATAGTAATTCCCAATTTAGAGGCTACTTATAAACACACAAGATATTAACCTATGAAATGCGGGATAAACCCCCACTATTCTATTGCCTGTGTTTAGGTTCTAGAGATGTCTCAGTTTTTTGGTGACTAAGTGAGTTGCTAAGGCCTATTGTTGCTCTGGTTACTGCAGTCAACTTTTTTCAACCTGGAAAATTTTCAACTGATTCTCACATGCAAGCCAAACCCAGTTCCTAGAACAAACTCAAAAGAGGTAATTCATAATGAACATTGGCAACAGCATACAACAGGTGTGTATATATATATACACATACATACACACACACACATACATGCACACACATACAATCTGTAATATCATTATTAAGACACCGTGGTTTTGGCTAAAATTGTGAAGAAGTCAATGAAAGAATTTAGAAAGATTGTCAATTGCACCCATTAATCCACATCCCAAGGCACTGTTCCCTGCAGCTTCAAGTCTGAATTGAATATAAATAAAAACATATTTCTTCACCATTCTCAATGGTGAAAAACTGAAATCATTTCCTCTAAAATCAGGAACAAGACAAGGATGCCCACTCTCACCACTATTATTCAACATATTTCTGGAAGTTTTAGCCACAGTAATAAGGCAAGAAAAAGAA
>NC_041234.1:114725917-114733517 GCF_002837175.3 Physeter macrocephalus
AGAATAAAATACCTAGGAATAAACCTACCTAAGGAGACAAAAGACCTGTATGAAGAAAACTATAAGACACTGATGGAAAAAATTAAAGATGATACAAACAGATGGAGAGATAGACCATGTTCTTGGATTGGAAGAATCAACATTGTGAAAATGACTATACTACCCAAAGCAATCTACAGATTCGATGCAATCCATATCAAGCTACCAATGGCATTTTTCACAGAACTAGAACAAAAAATTTCACAATTTGTATGGAAACACAAAAGACCCTGAATGGCCAAAGCAGTCTTGAGAAAGAAAAACGTCGCTGGAGGAATCAGGCTCCCAGACTTCAGACTATACTACAAAGCTACAGTACCCTCAGAATGGGAGAAAATATTTACAAATGAAGCAACTGACAAAGGATTAATCTCCAAAATATACAAGCAGCTCATGCAGCTCAGTATCAAAAAAACAAACAACCCAATCCAAAAACGGGCAGAAGACTTAAATAGACATTTCTCCAAAGAAGATATACATATTGCCAACAAACACATGAAAGGATACTCAACATTACTAATCATTAGAGAAATGCAAATCAAAACTAAAATGAGGTATCACCTCACACAGGTCAGAATGGCCATCATCAAAAAAAATCTACAAACAATAAATTCTGGAGAGGGTGTGGAGAAAAGGGAACAATCTAAGAAAAAAATTGTCATGAAGAGAGTAGGGGTAGGACGGGAATAAAACACAGACCTACTAGAGCATGGACTTGAGGATATGGGGAGGGGGAAGGGTAAGCTATGACGAAGTGAGAGAGTGGCCTGGACATATATACACTACCAAACATAGATGCAAGAGGGAAGAGATATGGGAACATATGTATATGTATAACTGATTCACTTTGTTGTAAAGCAGAAACTAACACACCATTATAAAGCAATTATACTCCAATAAAGATGTTTTAAAAAAAGAAGGTGTGGCACATATATACAATGGAATATTACTCAGAGATAAAAAGAAATGAAATTGAGTTATTTGTAGTGAGGTGGATGGACCTAGAGTCTGTCATACAGAGTGAAGTAAGTCAGAAAGAGAAAAACAAATACCATATGCTAACACATATATATGGAATCTAAAAATAGAAAAAATGGTTCTGATGAACCTAGGGGCAGGACAGGAAGAAAAATGCAGACATAGAGAATGGAATTGAGGACATGGGGAGTGGGAAGGGTAAGCTGGGACAAAGTGAGAGAGTAGCACTGACATATATACACTACCAAATGTAAAATAGATAGCTACTGGTAAGCAGCTGCATAGCACGGGGAGATCAGCTCGGTGCTTTGTGACCACCTAGTGGGGTGGGATAGGGAGGGTGGAAGGGAGACACAAGAGGGAGGGGATATGGGGATATATGTATACATATAGCTGTTTCACTTCGTTATACAGCAGAAACTAACACAACATTGTAAAGCAATTATACTCCAATGAAGATGTTTATACATATATATATATTTCTTCGGTATGGGTATCCATGGAGTTTTCTGGAAACTAAACAAAAACATAATCATAAGCCATGAATGCTCTAAATTTTTATATGAAATATAAACCAACTCCTACACCACTGGCATTGCAATTTAACATGGATATTGTTGCTATCTTTCAACAATATTTCTCATAAAATAATATTAAAAGATATCCACCAGGTATACATCACTGGTTAAAAATGGGATGTGGTGGGGAAGCAGTATTTAGTGGGAGATTATTAAATATCTCATTATAAATCATTTCCTTATTTTAACAGTTCATTTCCTTATTTTAACAGTCATTTAAAAATTACTAGATCCTTACAAATCAATATAATTTTTCTACTCATTTTTGGGACATTAGCAAATCTATAATCCTCTTCAAATTTCAGGATTTCTTATCTGATAAAACGTGATAATGGAACCTGCTCTTAATGTTAGCAAAGAATACATAAGTAGTCGTAGTATTAGTAATAGCAGTAGAAACAGCAGCAGCAATAGGTAATAGAAGCAATAATAGTAATAGTAATTTAAGTATCAACAAACAATGTCCCTGGGGCTCCCAGGATGGTACTTTCATTTGGCCCTTGTAACAAAATAAATTCTGGAGGAATTCTGCCTACTGGTTAAATTTAACTGCTCTCTTAAATTCTTTTTTTTTTTTCCATAAAAAGGAAAGCCAAGGCAACCTTGGATGGGCTGAAAGCAAAATCCTCTGGAACTTGGTTATAAACTGGTTCTCAGCATTTAAATGAATCCTTATAAAATAAAGTTAGTAACTTTCTTGAGTACCACCAAAAAGTACCATAAAATCCACGAAGACCTTGGAAATAAGATTTTATTCAAAACAAAAAACATACATCTGCTAGGAATAAAACTGTGCTGTGCAGACTTTCATAAAGGAAGCAGCATAATTTTCTTGAGTTGAAATGGCTGGGATGCGTAACTGATCATGTCCTCATATCAAAGGATAAATGCACAGAACTTTTTAAAGATGTTCATGTTCCACAAATTCCTAAACTTGCATCTTATAATCAAAACTCAATGTCAGGGGCTTCCCTGGTGGCGCAGTGGTTGCGCGTCCGCCTGCCGATGCGGGGGAGCCGGGTTCGCGCCCCGGTCTGGGAGGGTCCCGCGTGCCGCGGAGCGGCTGGGCCCGTGGGCCGTGGCCGCTGGGCCTGCGCGTCCGGAGCCTGTGCTCCGCGGCGGGAGAGGCCGCGGCGGAGGGGGGCCCGCATGCCACAAAAAAAAAAAAACTCAGGTCACAACAGTGAGAGGCCCGCGTACCAAAAAAAAAAAAAAAAAAAAACCTCAATGTCATTTATCAAAGAAAACTCAAGAAAATGATGTTAATATTAACCAATGAATATAAACAGTTTGTTGAAGAAATAGATAAAACGAGTAAGGCATATAATTTACCTTCCCATTCCCTAAACAGGAACATCAACGGTTACAGCAACTACTAAATTGTGAGAGTGGCTTAACAACTCAAACAGCCATGATTTGAACAGATCTGAGAACCTGTATCTTTGCCTAGTGTCACCCCTTAGGCTGAGAACATGCTACTGCTCTGTGAAATAGCAATAGACTTTTTTTTTAACATCTTTATTGGGTATAATTGCTTTACAATGGTGTGTTAGTTTCTGCTTTATAACAAAGTGACTTTTAAATAAAAGTAAACCTTAACCAATTGCTTCCTGCGGAGCCATAAAAAAAGCACTTAACTTCTACATACTGCTCATTTTCCTCTCTAAAGAGAAGAGAGTACCTCCTGTTTGTTTTAATAATTACAATAACCATAAAACAAGAATAAAGTCAGTTACTTACTTAAAGCATTGTCAAGAACAGGCTGGGGGCTCAGTACTCTACCTATGTTCTCACAGAACCCTCCCACTCCCTCCTGATACAGAAAATACCAAGATTCTGGGACTTCCCTGGCAGTCTAGTGGTTAAGACTCTGTGCTTCCACTGCAGAGGAGAACTAAGATCTCGCATGCCGCACGACGCAGCCAAAAAAAAAAAAAAAAGTGAAATAATTCTGTAATCTACAAATGTCCAGATACAATGACAGTCTCTCACATATAGATTCCCTATCCAACATAATACATCCAATACATCCACTCCTGGTTACCTGTTTGGAGACTCCTTACCTATCTCCTGAGCATTGATTAACCACACAATTTACTTGCCATTTAGGACCTGAAGGTCTCTAGCATCTAAGGGTGAGAAGTTCACCAAGGCCACAATATATAAACCAGTAGCAATACCACTCCACAGTAATGACCAGAAGGCCTAGATCCTTGGACTGAAGTGAACATCTTGGTTTTAAAGGCCAAGTGTGGACAAATGGGTGAGGCTTTGATCCTAACGTTAAATGTGCTCTCTGACTCACTGTCAAGACAGGATGTGGAGTTTGCCTTTGATTTTGCAATGCCTCATACACATGGCTATTACGCACTAAAACCTGATGAAAATTAACCAGAAATGATGACAACTGTTAAGCTGCCTTAGTAAGTCAGCTGGACAAATTAAGATATACAAAAACAAAGAGCTTCCCTTACTACCAGCAATAATTGTTTTTAAAACATATTTAGGAGCTGCTGATTTTGATGATGAGGAAAAGGTAATTCAGATCAACATTCCTACTTTGGACAACTAAATAAGCTAAGCAAAATTATTTTATAACTCCTCTTGAAAGTCTCAATAACCTATCAAGTTAGGAAAGTCCTGGCCAAAATCTAGGAGACAACCTAGAGAGGTATGCCCAGGACTCAAAGGAGCTTTGCACAGATGGCATTTCCTTCTACTACTGACTACTTCTAAGTCTATTTTCCATACAGTTACCAGACAACATGCTCAAAACCCTTCATTAGCTTCTCATCACTCAGGATCAAATCCAAGCAAAACCCTTGCCTTAGAAGAGGACTTTGTGTGATCTGCCCTGCCTCCTCAACTGTCTTTTGCACCCTACCTCTTACCATGCTCCCTCCCCAGCTGTGCTCCCCTCCCCATGCCTGGAATGCTGTGCCTCCAGCTAAGCCATAGGGCTTTGCTTCCTAACTTCCTCCAAGTCTGCTAAAGTACTACCTCACCATGGGAGCCTTCCCTGACCCCTTCCCCACCTCTCTCTATATCCTGACACTGCTTTTTTCTTCTAAATGCTTACTTTTTGGGCTGTCGTTGGTTCGCTTCTTGTCTCTTAGTACTAGAATCAAAGCATCATCAGCTGTTTTCTTCACTTCTGTGTCTGTAATATCTAACACAGGGCCTGGCACACAGTAGTAAAAATTGTTCATTTAACCAACAAAAGGTGACAATGTCCTACCATTATAAGGGTAAAATGATAGCTCACAGGAGATTTAATAATTCCAATGATGTTGCATAAATTGGATTTTCACATATTACTAATATGTTATATCCTCATTTTATCCCATTCACCAAAATTCATTCAAAATGAGTTCAAAAGTTGAGTTTTAAAATATAATTGCATCAAAACGTACTGATTAAAGGGCATGTCAAAGATGTATTATTAGTGAGAAAACACTGCAGAATAATGTATTAGCATAATCCCATTGATGTAGGAAAAATGGACAATAAGTATATATAGAAGTATAACTAGATATAGAGAAAGAGATGTGCATATACATCTGTGGGGAACAATGTATCTGCTTCAGCTTGGGAGAAGTTGGGGAAATGTTCCTGAGTGTCTTTACCCTATTTAAGCCAGAAGTGTTAGAATTCAGGAGCAGGAACAGGAGTGAGATAGCAACTTTTTTTCCTGATGCGTCTTGCATCTTACACTTGATAAGCAAATATACATTTACAATGTATAGAAAAAAATCAAGAGAAAGTTGAAAGCAAACCAATAAAACTCATTATATTACCTGAAACACACTGCTTATCCTTGCTCCAAGCCCCCAGATTCTCCACTTCTAAAAAAGGAGATGTTAATGCATACTCTAATTAGCAATTAACATTTAGGGAATGCTTATGTAGATGTCACAGTGCTGAGTGCTTTATATGGATTATTTTATGAAATCTTTACACCTCCCCAACAAACACTGTCATGTATAAAATTATTGCTCTTATCACACAAATTTGAAATGAGGAATAAGAGATGCAATATGTGAAAATAATCTTGTCAACTCCAAGACAACACACAAACTTTCGGACTAATCATCATAACGTTTGATTTTTTTATGTAACGGTAAACATCTATATATAATCTATCTCTTTCCTAGTTATAGCCTATATTCCTTTCTAGCAGGAAGTTAAGTTTTATGCTTACTAGCTAAGTTCAACCTCAAATGTTAAACTACTCTTTTTTATATAAATTTATTTATTTTATTTATTTATTTTTGGCTGTGTTGGGTTTTTGTTGCTGCACGTGGGCTTTTTCTAGTTGCGGCAAGCGGGGGCTACTCTTCGTTGCAGTGCGCGGGCTTCTCATTGCGGTGGCTTCTCTTGTTGCGGAGCACAGGCTCTAGGCGCGCGGGCTTCAGTAGTTGTGGCACGTGGGCTCAGTAGTTGTGGCTCGTGGGCTCTAGAGTGCAGGCTCAGTAGTTGTGGCACACAGGCTTAGTTGCTTCACGGCATGTGGGATCTTCCCGGACCAGGGCTCGAACCCGTGTCCCCTGCATTGGCAGGCGGATTCTTAACCACTGCGCCACCAGGGAAGTCCACTACTATTCTTTTTACCTAAAGATACCTAGTGAATTTGTTTCGTGTGGCTACCAGAGTAGTCCTTGATCTGCAGCATCAAAGTCCCATGAATTGTTTCCCTGAGGGACCAGGTCATATCTCTCTGCAGAGGATCTACAGGGTATCCTCGTCTAGAAAGCAAGCACTCTGCCTGGCTTTGCCAGCACACCGTTATTATGAGACACTGTTTGGTTTGGCTTGGTTTTAATTTTGCAGTGTATCAGACTCCAAAATTGTATGACTAGCAAACCACAAATACCAAGAAAATCAACTGCAAGCAAAGTTAGAGAACTGAAAAGATATTTCAGTAAAGTCGTCAGACAAAACACACACACAAATATTTAAGAATTAACAGTGACTTCTCTACAGAGCAATGATAATCAGAAGAAACAATGTGATAAAAGAACCATACACTAGGGTAAGGAAAAAATGTATAAAACAAATTCTTTGATTAGAATCTTAACAAGGACTTGAGGACCCATTTGAACGCAACTAGAACTATTTTACAAAGGTTTTAAAGGTGGATTAATTAATTGATATATATACATGAACCTGGATGGAGAGAGTCAATACTGTAAATAATTTTTTCTCCAATTAATTCATGATTTAATTATTGTGCTGAAACTCTCAACATGATTTGAGAGGGAAACTGACTAAGTGGAAAAGTTTAAGTATGGACTGCTGAAAGTGTTTTTTGAAATCACAAAAATAAAGAGTAAGAAAGTGTACTTGTCATGTGAATTGGCACTGTAAACTACAATAAAGGATAGGGCGGAGAGTGGTTAAGGGTTCAAGAGTTTAAAGTTCAGGGGAAGAAAATAGAGGTTTCAGATGATAATGGACCACATATATTTGGAAAAGAAGACTCAGATTCTCACTCTGCTTCAAACAACTGCATCACACATGAGCTAAAAACTTGAACTCAAGAACAAAATGATTTCTATAAAAACCACCCCAAAACATGCCTAGTGTATATTTGATAGTATATACTTGACTATGGAAATTGTGCAGAAGTAGAGGCAACAGGCTATGAATATTGAGTATGCAACAGAGGGCCATTGATGGAGGGGAGGGGGAGGTATTAATTTTACCCCATAGATTTTTGCTTGTCTTATATTTAGGATAAGCTAATACTACATAAATATTTTCAAATACTGACAAATATTTTAATGCAAGTTAACTTGGGACACACACCAAGCTTAGTTTACTTGGAAGGAAGGAAAATAGGAAAGAAGAGGAAAGGAAACATGGAAGAGGGGAGAGAGGGAAGGGGAGAGAAAAGGAAGAAGGGGAGGGAAGGAGAGGAGAGGAAGGAAGGGAAAGAATGGAGAAAGAGAAGAGGAAAGGACAGCAGAGGAGGGAAGACAGGAAGGAGGGGAGGAGAGAGAAGA
>NC_041234.1:114734043-114737710 GCF_002837175.3 Physeter macrocephalus
AGAGAGGGGAGAGAAGAGAGGAGAGAATGGAAGGGAGAGAGAAAGGAAGAGGACGTTAGGAGAGGAGGGGAGGGGGCTGGAGGAGAAGCGGAGAAATAACCATAAGATGAGGCATTTGTCCCATGTTTGCTGAAGTATCGGACTTTGCATGAAGCGCTTTGACCAGGATGATCTCATCTGTTGCTCACTGAATACACCTGAACACTGTGTACTATACTCTAATGTACATGTGGATAAGTGGATTCTGTAATTACTTCTAACTTAATTTTCATTGTGAGGACAAAGTGAGCCAACAAATGTGAAAACAGTTCTGTAAATTGGGAACTGACATAAAAAAGTGAGGGATGATTATTGTGTTGTTTCGGGGTCTAACTAACCACTTTACATCCATGTTTTCTCACTAAGAGCCCACCTGCCAGGCTCTGAGCACCAGAGATCAGCCCCTTACAGGTTCCATTTCACCCCCAGGGCCTAGTGACAATTCTTTTCACCAACAAGTCACTAGTACATTGGGGTCTCCCGCTGCTGCCCTGAGTACCTGGGGGGCCGGGGGCCACCACGATCCCCCCCACAAGTGCCAATCCCGTGGGGGAAGGTCCCTATCATGTCAACCAAGGAGCTGCAAACCCAGGTGCACAGAAAGGGAGCAGTGCTGGGGGCTGGGGACCCCCCGGAGCAGGGCTGCTGCCTTACTTGCCAGGTTGGCCACGTCCAGACCCTCCTGTTTGTGAAGAGATGGCTTTTCTCCAGGTTCAGGTCTCCAAATGCCTCCCACGGAAAGGATAAAATTACCCCCCTGAAAACTCAAGAACATCAAGTGAAACTCCCTGAGAACTCAAAAGATGGTCCAGCAAGGCGGGCCGACAGGAGAAGACTCAGCAAAGAGCGTGGACAGCACCCCTGCACAACAGGAAGAAAGGATGTAAAATCCCAGTGAGAAACTGGCTCAGATGTGTCCAGAACAAGAAAGAAGACATCCTCGAACTTGCATGAGGGCTTGAAAGGAGGGAACCAACACACGTGGCCCCGCTGCCTGGCGTGGGTCCAGGCAGCCCAGCGTCCACGGCTCTCAACTGGAATTCTGCTCTTGGAGGCAGGACATTCCAAATGATTTATGCGTCAAACGGTATTAAACCCTGCCTGCCACAATAAGGTGGTGAGAAGATTCATGAAACTGGCCACAAAAGCAAAGGAATGAGGGCACTGGCCGTGGCAAATTGT
The DNA here is from genome assembly GCF_002837175.3 of Physeter macrocephalus. Classification (NCBI taxonomy): domain Eukaryota; kingdom Metazoa; phylum Chordata; class Mammalia; order Artiodactyla; family Physeteridae; genus Physeter; species Physeter macrocephalus. The sequence goes on from NC_041234.1 coordinate 114,735,265, forward strand.
GCTCTACAGTGAAGATAGTACTGGGGAGACATGGGTGTTGACACAGACAATGGATCAGAATGGAGCTCAGAAGACACCAGGCATATGGAATCATATGGAATGTTTGTGGCTGAGGCAGGGGGAGGGGGAATGGACAAGTTAATCCCCATGTCTCACCAAAATTCTCAGAAAAAAATCCGGAAAGTTTTTTGAGACATCTGAAAAGATTCGGCACAGGATCAGGAGTTGCACTTTACGACATGAAGCATAAAAGCGTCGTGCACGGGGTTCTCCTCAGTGTTCAGAACAAGTCATAGAGCAGCCTGCAGACTAAGACGCGACGCCCAGCGTGACTCAGGCCTTGCCCATCCGCGCTCCCAGTGGGTGATCCCTGCTCCCAGCTGGAGACCGCGGAGCTGCCCAGCAGGGAAGGCCAGGCCGGAGCAGCAGATCACACTGGGTGTGAGGGATGGGTGGCCGTGGACGACCAGGGTGGGGGAGACCACCGTATGTCTGCTCCTGCATCTTTGCAGCATTGCACCCCTTAGGACGAGTAAGTGATACTTACGTAAGTAAAATATCAAGGAAAATACGCAGCAAGATAAATGTGAATGCACATGTGTGTTCCTACCGAGCCCCTCAGTTTCTCCAGATCTCAACTTCTCCCACCTCTAAAAATCAGATGACACCCCCTCTTTGAATAACAACAACAAAGTACCTTCAAGAAGCTATAAAATAAAGCTATACAGTGTTGCTGAGGGACTTAGCAAAGCTTTGAATCAATGGATATATCTCCATTTCTTTACAGCAAGATTATGCATTTAAGATGTTGATTTTTATTTCATTTGCATTAGAAATGTTCTGCCTCTGTGCTGCCCAGAATGGCAACCACTAGCCACAGGTGGCTGGCTTTGAACCATCTCCCGATGGAGGTACCTTTTGTTTAGTTTAAAATAAATTCAAACTTAAACAGTCACCTGTGTCAGCTTTGGGGAATTCATTCACAAAATGAAATTAAAGAGTACTGAGAGATACTTCTCATACTGGATACTAAAATGGAATTATAAAACTACCAAATTAAAACCATATGGTTTTGGATCAAGAATTGACAGAACTGAAAAAAAGTACTAAGATTAAATGCTGTGGGAAAATTAGATATTTGTGGAAAAATTAAACTGTTAAATCGGCACTTCCCAATTTACACTCAATACATTTTACACAGGTTAGAACGTTGAATTTTTAATACAAGATACAGCTATTGATCTGGAAGGATTTTCATGGCATATTTTAAGTGAGAACAAATTAGAAAAGTTTAATTGTATAGCATGATCCCTGTTGCTAAAAGGAGACAATTCTTAAACATCACCTGTGTGCTGGTATAGACGGAGCCCTCTAGGCCGGTTGAGGGGGAAGAGCGGGTCAGCCCAGGCCAGGCAGTTGTGGAGGCGGGGGAGGTGGGTTCGGGTGCACGTATGCACATGTGTAAGTGATTCTGTCTGCTTATCTTATCCGCTTTCACAATGGATGCCTCCAGCATGGGCTGGGGGGAGCTGCGGCTCCAGAGGTCCTCTACCCTTTTTTAAATCTCTTCACACTCTTTCTCTAGGCATTTGAGCACCTCCTCTAATCAAAACTGATTCTAAAACTGCAGGGAAACGAATGTCTTTTATTTACTATCCTTAACATCGCCAACTTTAATTTTTCACCTATTCACGAAGAAAATAATATGTGCTACAGAGAAGGGCTGCGATAGCAAGGATTTACTGAGTGCTTTCTCCATGTCAAGCACTGTGCCCTGACTTTTTGAGGATTCTGTCCTGGAATCTTCCCCACAGCCCAGGCAGCAGATGCAATTATTACACTGCCTCCCTCCTGTGAGGAGGTGCCTTTGCACAAATCAAGAGTGAACCTACTTGAAACTTTGCTATGCTTGTCATTACCAAGTCATGATTCCAATGCTACTGCTTTGCTATCAAAAACCCACTCACCCTCTGGCCAGTGAGTGGAGGGAACAACCTGTCTCTAATACCTGCAATTTGCCCCGGCTGTGGGCAGTACTGATATTCACTGTGACCAAATCTTTCCCAGAGCACTTGGGGTTTCCTTTGGGGAGGGAGCACCCAAATCAGGGATGCTGCCTGACTTATCCTGGACGGTCACGTCTAGCAATGACTTTTCCTATATGGTCATATATTAGAGGATGTGGTGACTGTCTTTTGTCTTTTCAATTATTAAATGCACAATATTTACTTGGTTTTAATAATGCAATGCAGACTCGTAGAGGATATTATCTACTTAGAAATCCCAAGACTGGGGGGCGGAGAGAAGATGGCGGAAGAGTAAGACGCGGAGATCACCTTCCTCCCCACAGATACATCAGAAATACACCTACACGTGGAACTGCTCCTATAGAACACGAACTGAACGCTGGCAGAAGACCTCAGAACTCCCAAAAGGCAAGAAACAC
>NC_041234.1:114737992-114738525 GCF_002837175.3 Physeter macrocephalus
ACAGGGGTGCGGAGGGCAAAGCGGAGAGATTCCCGCACAGAGGATCGGGGCCGACCGGCACTCACCAGCCCGAGAGGCTTGTCTGCTCACCCGCCGGGGCGGGCGGGGGCTGGGAGCTGATGCTCGGGCTCCGGAGGTCGGATCCCAGGGAGAGGACTGGGGTTGGCGGGGCGTGAACACAGCCTGAAGGGGTCAGTGCACCACCGCTGGCCGGGAGGGAGTCCGGGAAAAAGTCTGGACCTGCCGAAGAGGCAAGAGACCTTTTCTTCCCTCTTTGTTTCCTGGTGCGCGAGGAGAGGGGTTTAAGCGCGCCGCGTAAAGGAGCTCCAGAAATGGCCGCGAGCCGTGGCTATCAGCGTGGACACCAGAGACAGGCGTGGGACGCTAGGGCTGCTGCTGCCGCCACCAAGAGGCCTGTGTGCGAGCACAGGTCACTCTCCACGCCTCCCCTCCCGGGAGCCTGTGCAGCCCGCCACTGCCGGGGTCCCGTGATCCAGGGACAACTTCCCCGGGAGAACGCACAGCGCGCCTCA
>NC_041234.1:114739360-114740246 GCF_002837175.3 Physeter macrocephalus
AGATTTTGTCTGTATAGCTTTGCTTTCACCATTTGTCCTACAGTTCTGACTGAACCTTTTTTTTAATGAAATTTTTCTTAATAATTATTTTTTATTTTAATAACTATTTTATCCTACTCTATTTTATCTTTTTCTTTCTTTCTTCCTTTCTTCCCTCCTTTCTTCCTGTCTTCCTTCATTTCTCCCTTCCTTCCTTTCTTCCTCCCTTTCTTCCTCCCTTTCTTCCTCTCTTCCTTCCTTCCTTTCTTCCTTCCTTCCTTCATTTCTTCCTTCCTTCCTTTCTTGCTTTCTTCCTTCATTTCTTCATTCCTTCCTTTCTTCCTTCCTTCCTTTCTTCCTTCCTTCCTTTCCTTCGTTCCTTTCTATTTTTTGTCCCTTTTATTCTAAGCCGTGTGGATTAAAGGCTCTTGGTGCTCCAGCCAGGCCTCAGGGCTGTGTCTCTGAGGTGGGAGAACCAACTTCAGGATACTGGTCCACAAGAGACCACCCAGCTCCACATAATGTCAAACGGCGAAAATCTCCCAGAGATCTCCATCTCAACACCAAGACCCAGCTCCACGCAACGACCAGCAAGCTACAGTGCTGGACACCCTATGAGCAACAAATAGCAAGACAGGACTACAGCCCCATCCATTAGCAAAGAGGCTGCCTAAAATCATAATAAGGCTACCGACATGCCAAAGCACACCACCAGACGTGGACCTGCCCACCAGAAAGACAAGATCCAGCCTCATCCAGCAGAACACAGGCACTAGTCCCCCCAACCAGGAAACCTACTCAACCCACTGAACCAACCTTAGCCACTGGGGACAGACACCAAAAACAACGAGAACTACGAACCTGCAGCCTGCAAAAAGGAGACCCCAAACACAGTAAGCAAAATGGA
>NC_041234.1:114741512-114741858 GCF_002837175.3 Physeter macrocephalus
GAAGAAGATATAACAATTGTAAATATTTATGCACCCAACATAGGAGCACCTCAATACATAAGGTAAATACTAACAGCCATAAAAGGGGAAATTGACAGTAACACAATCATAGTAGGGGACGTTAACACACCACTTTCACCAATGGAAAGGTCATCCAAAACGAAAATAAATAAGGAAACACAAGCTTTAAATGATACATTACACAAGATGGACTTAATTGATATTTATAGGACATTCCATCCAAAAACAACAGAATACACATTTTTCTTAAGTGCTCATGGAACATTCTCCAGGATAGATCATATCTTGGGTCACAAATCAAGCCTTGGTAAATTTAAGGAAATTG
>NC_041234.1:114742275-114742701 GCF_002837175.3 Physeter macrocephalus
TGGAAGAAATGGACAAATTCTTAGAAATGCACAAGCTGCCGAGACTGAACCAGGAAGACATAGAAAATATGAACAGACCAATCACAAGCACTGAAATTGAAACTGTAAAAATGTTCCAACAAACAAAAGCCCAGGACCAGATGGCTTCACAGGCGAATTCTATCAAACATTTAGAGAAGAGCTGACACCTAACTTTCTCAAACTCTTCCAAGAGATATCAGAGGGAGGAACACTCCCAAACTCATTCTATGAGGCCACCATAACCCTGATACTAAAACCAGACAAAGACATCACAAAGAAAGAAAACTACAGGCCAATATCACTGTTGAACATAGATGCAAAAATCCTCAACAAAATACTAGCAAACAGAATCCAACAGCACATTAAAAGGATCATACACTATGATCAAGTGGGGTTTATCCCAGG
>NC_041234.1:114743287-114785573 GCF_002837175.3 Physeter macrocephalus
CTACCATACAGCCATTCAAAATAATAAGACAGAAATAAATGGACTGATGTGGAATGATGTCTAAAAATCTAATTTTACATGGACAATAAAGCAAATTGTACATAAATATTGATTCCACTTTTGGAAAAGTGAGTTTTCGAATGCACACATACTGCACCCATATGGGTCATAGATGCATAGAAAATCTACGGATGCATTCATAAAAAATATTGTCAATCATGGTTCTCTCTGGGGGGGGTGGGATTTGGAGCCTGGCAGGGGAGGAAAGACAGAACTTTACCATTTCACTTCAGGCAATTTTGTACTATTTTTTTAGATTTTGCAGTAAACCAGACTTTGATTACTTACGTCATTTTAGAGTCCTATTTCTTAACTTTCCAAAAAGTCACCTGTTGAGGTCTTCAACAGTGTGACCTTGAGACAGGCTTGGAACTGGGACCTGGGACCCTTTGCTGCACTGCTTGCACCTGGACAAAGGTTTCCTCGAGTAACAAAATACATAGAAACTATGGGGGACTAAAAATAACTGCGTGCATGGGCATCTGGGGCAAACTATGGACAAGACAGAAAATTACCAAAAACTCAACTGCCACTTCTGAAGAGCCAGGAGCAAAAACAGGGTGTCAGGGGCAAAAGCAGAGTACTGCACGTGGCCCCTGCACTCAACACCACCAAAGGGGTGGGCAAACCATCTAAGCACCCCCCTCAGCCCAACCCCTGGACACACCCCCACCCTCACCCTATTTAAGGAAGCAGCTCACCCCACCCTCAGGGAGAGAGCAAGGGAAACTGTTACTTGTTTTCTCTCTCCCCCTTCTGCACTGGGGCTCCAGTAAAGCTGCGCCTGAATCTCTTGTCTGGCCTCTTATCAATTCCTGAGAGGAAGGCCTTTCTTGGGGAAGGCCAAGAACCCTGGTCAGTAACAACCTCACCCTTCTCTCACCGCTCCGCCATGTTCTCTGGGCTCCAACCACCCCATAGTGGGTGTCTCCACTCCATGCTCCTTCAGCCAGTGCTCTTTCCTCTCTCAGGAATGACACCCCTCTCTTATTTCTCTGGTCAGCCCCCACTTGTCCTTCAAGAGCCACCCAAAGTCCCACCTTCTCGGTAATGCTCCGGGGTGAATATTTCATATTTCGTATTTCTGTGCCTCATAGCACTTTCCACACATCTCTGCTAGAACATGGATACAACTACATTTTGTATGCTAACACATATATATGGAATCTAAGAAAAAAAAAATGTCATGAAGAGATTAGTGGTAGGACGGGAATAAAACACAGACCTACTAGAGCATGGACTTGAGGACATGGGGAGGGGGAAGGGTAAGCTGTGACGAAGTGAGAGAGTGGCATGGACATATATACACTACCAAACGTACGGTGGATAGCTAGTGGGAAGCAGCCGCATGGCACAGGGCGATCAGCTAGGTGGTTTGTGACCACCTAGAGGGGTAGGATAGGGAGGATGGGAGGGAGGGAGACGCAAGAGGGAAGACATATGGGAACATATGTATATGTATAGCTGATTCACTTTGTTGTAAAGCAGAAACTGACACACCGTTGTAAAACAGTTATACTCCAATAAAGATGTTTTAAAAATAAATAAATAAATAAACATACAAAAAGGGGAAAAAAAAAAAGAAATCCCAGGACTGTACTTCCATGGTGGTCCAGTGGTTAAGACTCTGTGCTTCCCATGCAGGGGGCATGGGTTCTATCCCTGGTCGGGAAACTAAGATTCCGCATGCTGCACAGTGCAGCCATAAAAAAAAAAAAGAAGAAAAGAAATCCCAAAATAATAAATTAAAAACTATGAAAACTACTAAGACAGTCGAATCAGGTAGGTAGAAACAAACTATATATATATATATATATATATATATATATATGTATAAGCTATTAATATGTAATAATATAATAATACATATAATTTGTATATATGTGTACATTATATATGTAAATTACATGTAACTGTACATGTAAAGTCATCCATGAAAGGAAAAATCAAATGCACAGCAATAATCATTATCAAGAATTGTTCTAAACGTATAAGGAGAAACCACAAACATTTCCTAAGTCATAAGAAAGGAGACTTGAATGAACAGGTGTAAACTCCTATTACTGTTGGAGGAGCTCATGGAGAGGATGTGACTGCTGGTTGAGCCGTGAGCTGGACCAGGGCAATAGAAGGCTCCTCTCCCCTCTCCTGCCCCCCGGAAGGTATGTTGTGCCCACTGTTCTCTCAGTGGGAGCTGTTCCAAGGGTGCTTTACATGACTCTCTCCTTCAGTCTACACAACACTGTAGAACCGGTACGATTTTATTATCCACTTCTTATAGATATGGCAGTTGAGGCTAAAAGGTACTGGGCCCCATCCTAAGTGAGCATGTTCTGAGCCCACTTTTTAACTGACTACAAAATGTGCACACTTTACATTTTAGTGCATCATTTGACAATTGCCAGTTTCTTCTCTCCCTGTCCCAGCACCAATGATGTCACAGTAACTGAATCTAATCACCTTTTCTTTTCCTGGTCCCCAAGTCCCTTGATATCTCTGCACTATCTGACGTTCTTCCTTTTGTATGTGTTTCCTTTAGATACTATGACAAAGAATTCACTGGAAATCTCACTTCTTTGGTAAATTTACTATCTCAAGCCTGATCTGTGCCCATAGCCCTAGATTCTCTGCACTCCTTTCTCCACACTTGTCCTAGACAACATCTCTGCACTCAGCCGCAGCTCAGCCCCAGGCTTTGGGTAGTGTGTGTGCACTGGTCGTCAAATTCAACACATATGCAAAACTATGAAACTGCTCCTTTGGTGATGTTTACCATATATCTTATTGGAATATGCACCTGCCCCCATCCCTGAAGCTCAAACTTGCATTCATTTTGGATCCCCCCCCATATTCAATCAGCTATCCCAGTCCTACCTACCCAGTACCTCTGTATTCCCCCTCACCACTCTTTCCACCCCTACTGCCTCTTTCAACATAAACAAAAACAAGAGTGACCTAATAGTTCTCCCTATCTTCAACTTCTCTCCAGTCTTGTCCACACACTGCTGCCAACTGAGTCTTAATTAAATACATTCATTAATTTACCTTTGGGCCTCATTTTCTCAGAGGGGGAACAAGAATTAGTAATTGAAGAACATATTAACCGATCTCCCCATGTGGTTCATACGTTTTGTTTGAGGAGTTAAGACTCTAAGTTGTAGGAGACAAGATAATTATGTAAAATAACAACATGGATGATGGCCAAAATTTACTGAGTACATATTCTGCACCAGATACTGTATTATCACTTAAACTATCACAATGACCCTTAAAGGTGGGCACAATGATTATCCCCATTTTATAGATGAAGAAATGGAGGCTCAGAGGTAAGACAATCTGTGTTTAAATCTAGATCACTTTGGTTGATTCCAGGGCCTTAACTCTTACCCACATGCTACGTTGATTTCCCACTAAAGTGCTATGGTTAAGAAGCACTTAAGTCACACAGCTTGATGACTGTACATTCAACTGGGAGGTGAAGATACTGTGAGATTAATGGGGAACTGCCCAGGTTTAGAACAACCAGTATCAGCTGAAAGCAGATGAACTCACAAGTGAGTCACAAGGGATGGAAACAAAACAGTTTTCAAATGACATTGACCTGAGCAAACCCTCTGCTCACTTCCTTTCCAAAGGCACCTTTCTGAAGTGTACTGGGGAGAGAAGAAATGGATTAGGAGATTCTCAAGCCAAAGCCCACCAGGATTCCCTCTAGCAAATAGCCTTCCCTTCAGATCATATCAGCCTGCATTTTCACATTGGCTTTCCATATGCTAGAACTCTGTAGGTTGGAAACACACTCTACACCAGCATCTGCTCTCGTCGAGTATTGTTCTATTTAATTCAAATGGAACTGAGTGTGCGGACCCGGACATATGGGGTAAATGAGAGAGGCTTTCAGGGAACGTGTTAATCATCATGTTTAAGAAAAAAAACTGCAATGTGGTTATGGAATTTAAGTATCAACTACACAGGGAGGAATCTCAAGACTTCATGGAAGTGATGAAGAAATCACAAATGTGAAAAGACAGAGTCTGTTCAGTTCACTACAATGTACATTGAGTACCAACTATATGCTAGGTATTTGGGGGCCAGGCTTTTCCCCAGCTATTGTCTCACATAATCCCCTCCATAATCCCTAAGGCTATACTTTTTAGATGAGGTGACACAGAGAAGATGGTCAAATGGCTCAACGTGACCCACCAAGGGAGCCAGGAAGCTGGGATTCAAACTCATTGGGTCTCGCACCAAAATCTGAAATCCTTCCCTTGCACTTCAGCTGTTTGGGTGACATGTTTATCGGCTTTGTGAAAAGAAACTGATTCTGACTTTATGAATATTAGCTCCTCCCTCTCCTTTTATATGTTTTGGATATAGTGGCAGGTTGTTTGTAAGTAGAGAACTGACGTTACCTTCAAGACATAAGCACTGAGCTTTCAAAAGAGAGTCAAATCCCCACTGGACTGGACTGCAAACGGACTTTCCCAAGTTAAATAAAGTATGAGAGCTGGAAACAAACTGTGAACAGAATATAATAATGATGGAAGTTAAAAATTTTTTAAATGGTATTTGTTTCAAAAATGAAAACCAGTTTTGAAGATTACTCTTTTTAAATTCACATAAAAGCAGATGACAGGGATGATATTCAAAATTACCTCAATGGGCTGAAACGACAGAACAGTAAATTTAGCAAGGTGAAAGTTAATGTAGGTAAATGTGAACTCAGTATGTGAACCAAAATGAAATAAAACAAGCAGAAGCACTGCCTAAGTACCAGATTAAAGAGCTCTGACTAACCAATAACTTTTAAAACGGGGTTTATCATTTTCTGCGAGCTCAGAATGAGTCTACAGTGTGACGAACTTCCTGAGTAGTGATTACCATTTATGTTAATCAGAGAAGCATACTATGTAGAACAAGAGAGATAACAGTCTCTGTTCTGAGGACCAGACTTTACCCAATGTTCTGACTTAAGTGTTTAATTCCGCATTTTGAGATGATGTTCACATGCTAGATCACATCTAGAGGTGATTGGTGAGGATGGTAAAGAGTCTGGAAGCTTTGGCAATGGAAGAACTGAGGCTGTTTGGGAACAAAAGTAATTAGCAGGGGTGATATTAATGTTTTCAATTATTTGAAGGACTACCATGCAGAAAAGAACTGTGTGGTTCAAGAGAGACAAACTAGAACGCTAGTTCACTTGAAAATTACAAGAAAGTAGATTTTTGCCTGATAGTCAAATAAACTCTACACCAGTTAGAATAGGCCAAAAGTACCCTCAAGAGATAATGACTTCGAAATCTCTAGATGTCGGATAGCCACTTATCAAAAATGAGAATGTTACTTTAGAGAGAGAATCAGGCTTGAAAGACTTCAAAGGGAATTTCTGGTTCTGAGTGTCAGTATTCCTATCAGACCTGCCCAGTAAGTGCCTGAGTACTGCCTTCTATGTTGTATAGGGGACTTTCTCTCATAATGTAAAATCTGCCCAACTGCATGAAAAACAAAGCACCAAAAAAGAGCAGATGACATAAATATAGGGCTGGAATCATTTTAGCTGTTGTGTCTTTAAAAGAGCATAGCCTCTTGAACTAGGGATGAGTAAGATAACCAGAGAGTAATAAAGAGTTGCACTTCCTATACTAAGAGCACAGAGCAGTGCATTAGGAGGTTTGGCTTTTGCTAGGGAGAAAAGAGGCACCATGAATGCACAAAGACAATGAGAAATGTGAACAATTTTATGTGCCTGACCTAAGTGGTTATGGCTGCGAAGTTGAGCCAATGAGTGAAGACTGGAGCCAAGGATTTGGAAGGCTAGCAGAGGAAGGCAAAGAGGCTTCCTCAGAAGCCGAAGCTGACTGTGGAAGAAAAGGGAATAGAGAAATGAATACACGACTCTGCAACATCTCTGAAATACTGTGAACTCTAGTTGATGAGTGGTCCAGGTGCCGAAGTCCAAATCTGGAGTGGCTTGTTGGCAAGGTTAGCACTGTAACAGATGGTGCTTGCTTGAGAAAGTGTGAGAGGAAGGAGAGACAATGACTGTTTACTTCAGGATACCAGGAGTAGAGAGAAGGAATTAAAAGTATCTGAGAAGAACTGGAGGTAAATAATTATTTCATGGAAGTTTATCATGCTTAGGAAAGCTGCTGAGAACCAAGAAATACAGCATGACCCGTGGGTATCCATAGCCACCAGCAACACGAACTGAATTCTGGGAATGGAATCTAGTTTTACCTGGGGGGCTTTAGAAGCCTTTCTAAATATGCCAGAAAAACCTGTGGAAGCAAAGTTTCCTGGCCCAATAATTGAGAGACGTGTTGTGGAACCACGAAAACAGCTCACTGTGCCTTGCTTACGCAGTGCGAAATAAAGAGGGGGAAGAGGTCGAACGGGGAGGGAAGAAATGTACATGTACTGAGCTCCACTGTGTGTCAGTCACTGTGCTATGCATTTTCACAAATATTATCTCTTCTAATCCTCACATTAACAATATGAGAGAAGTATTATCATCTACATTTTACACAGAGAGAAACAGGCTCACAGAGGTAAAGAGACTTCCTTAATATTAAGAGAACAAAAGCCAGGTCTCACATACAGGTGGTCTATGAAAAGCTCACAGAACGGCTGCAAGTGGAAACAAAATGTGAATGGAAAAAACTTCTTGGTGGAAAATGCAGTGCAGTGAAGAGTACTGGACACAAAAATCCACAGTCGTATAAGGTGACTTAAAAACCACATAAAGGAGAGAATAATAAGATAAGGAGAAATTGGCAGTGCATCCCAGGCCACATCCCAGCACCTGAGCCATCATCATGAACTGATCATAAATGGAAAATATTAAAGACAAACTGTTCTGGGCATAACAACAGTCAGCAGCTGTATCACTCAGCAACTCACCTACTTTTCCCTCCCAGTTCTTAACAGCAACAACAAACCTAGCACAAGGCACTGGCAATCAAAGGGGGAAACAACCCAAAGTGGAAGCTGGGCAAATTCCCAAGCAAGAAAACAAACACACAGTGATAGATTCAAGGAGTCAGGTCAGAAAAGCCAAAGTAAGAAGTAAAATGCAGCTTGTAAAAACACAAAGGGACAGAGAATAAACAATCATTGAGGCAAAAACGCAAGAGGGAAGAGATATGGGAACATATGTATACGTATAACTGATTTGCTTTGTTATAAAGGAGAAACTAACACACCATTGTAAGACAGTTATACTCCAATAAAGTTGTTTAAAAAAAAAACATGTTTCCCTGGAGTGGCTGCAGAGGGAAGTTGGTACACACGTATCTGAGTCTAGACTGCAGAGCTTTGCAAAGGGGTCTGGGTGTCTTAGGAAGACGCTTGCCCTAATACTCTGACAAAGAGAGTGATTAAGTAATACAGATCCCCAAATACTTCTGCAAAGAAAGAGCAGTAATGCGTAAAGGAGTACAAGCTGGTATCTGGCTAAGAGAGACTGGACCCGGTGTTACTGACTCAGGAACTTAGAGATTTTCCAACTAACCTGATTTTCAGATAAGAAAACTAAGACTCACACAGGTTCAGTTATGCCATGCCCCTTTTAGAGGATTGTTCTGGATGGCAGAAACCTGTACGTAATAGGAAGAGGGAGAAGTGCTGCTGTCAAGACCATGGGTGAACGCTGACATTTAAAATATCCCAATCCGGGCTTCCCTGGTGGCGCAGTGGTTGCGCGTCCGCCTGCCCATGCAGGGGGACCGGGTTCGCGCCCAAATAAATAAATAAATAAATAAATAAATAAATAAATAAATAAATAAATAAATAAATAAATAAATAAATAAATAAATAAATAAATAAATAAATAAATAAATAAATAAATAAATAAATAAATAAATAAATAAATAAATAAATAAATAAATAAATAAATAAATAAATAAATAAATAAATAAATAAATAAATAAAATATCCCAATCCAAATTCTCCCAGAGCAAGCCCCTCAGACCATCAGCCTGACTAGAGAAGCATTCTTTCTAAAGATGACATGAAAATGACAAAGAACACAAGATTGATGCTTCCACTCTTAGAATTTATCTAAGTGGAAAAAGTATACGAAAATTCAAAAATAGCACAAAAAATAAACAAAAAAGTTTTAAATGCAGCTGATCTAGTCCTCAGTGTAAAAGCAGAGATAAACAAGTCATTTTGAATGTGTGTTAATACCATCTTGGCTGTACTGCAGATCGTTATATTTTATGATGTATTTGAAGGCTTCTTTTTTTCTTAACTTGCTACATTGTGATTTTCTGAGACCTGAACAAAAGCAGTGGGAACACTGGTAAATAAAAGCAAAGAAAGGTAACTTAAGACTGAAAAATAAAATGCACATAACTCCAATTTCCTATGTGCTGGGGCAAAAAAAAAAAAATGTTCTGATCAAAAACCATCGTGCCACCTTGGGTCAGGTATGGTCAGGCTAAACTGAACTCTGAATTACTCCCAGCAGAGGGGAGAGTGTTTGCTAAGAAGGAATGAGCTTGTAGTAAACTGCATGCCACCTGCTTCTTCTGACAAAGATTGCATGTTATGAAACAAGCGTAGAGGCTTCCCCGGTGGCACAGTGGTCGCCTGCCAATGCAGGGGACACGGGTTCAAGCCCTGGTCCAGGAAGATCCCACATGCCGCAGGGCAACTAAGCCCGTGCGCCACAACTACTGAGCCTGCGCTCTGGATCCTGCGAGCCACAACTACTGAGCCTGCGCTCTAGAGCCCACGTGCCACAACTACTGAAGCCCATGCGCCTACAGCCCGTGCCCCGCAACAAGAGAAGCCACCACAATAAGCCCGCGCACCGCAACGAAGAGCAGCCCCCACTCGCTGCAACTAGAGAAAGCCCGCATGCTGCAACAAAGACCCAATGCAGCCAAAAATAAATAAACAATAAATTTATATTAAAAAAAAAGGAATACCTGTTAAAAAAAAAAAAAAAGACACTGCGCTTCCACTGCAGAGGGCACAGGTTCCATTCCTGCTCAGGGAACTAAGATTCCGCAAGCTGTGTGCGGCGTGGCCAAAAAACTCCAAAAAAACAAAAAAGAAAAAGAAAAGGAAAGCACCACTAACTAGCCGGGTGACCCTGGAAAAGGTGGTTAGCCTCTACTTCCTTACTCACAAAATGGAGATCTTAATCCCGGCCCTGCTTCCTTCACAAGAATGTGGTAAGGATTCAATGATACAACGTAGGTGAAAGTGTGTTATCAATAGAAAAATGTCATAGAATCAAAAGGAACTAGTACCAAATGATGATATTAAAAGAGTTTCTATTAATTGCTTGTCAGGCCCAGTTCTGTGCCCTCCGGCAGTTCCTTCTCTCTTCCGCCAAGCCTCAAGGCAGTGGTGATTGCATGGAATCACTGCACTCCAATAACGAGCTGCGGGAATGGGTACCCTCCACACCATGCTCTCCCTCTCTCTCCTTCATACACTTATTTATATTCTTCCTTCCTTTCGCACTCCAGTACTCCTGACCTTCTGCCGCTTAGGTTGGACTCCTTGCTTACTTCCCTTTGCCATTCCACATGCTCTCAGTTTCCTCTGACAGCCTACTGCCTCCTCTCCCCACATCCCCACCAGACCTTCTCCCTACTCTTCCAGGCTTAGGCCAGGCTCATTTTTATTCACCCACGCTTAATCCCCCTGCTCCTTGGCTCTTCACTCTCGAGAAGAGAGACCATGTTCCCACTCCTGTCAGCTGTGCTCAACAGCAAGAGCCTCAAATAAATGAGGACCCAGTCCCTCCTTGAAATGGGACTGCTCCAAGGGATAAAATCTGTGCTGCCTGGCCTGGAAAGTCTTTGAGCATCCTGAGATACAGGAGTAAAGATGACAAGAGTGTAAGAAGTACCTGACATATAACGATCTCATTTAATCCTGACAACATCTCTATGAAGCTGTTTATACACATGCTACAAATGAAGACAAGGAAATCATAGGTTAAGAAACTTGATGAAGTTCTTCAAGGAAGATTTATTAGTCCCTACGGCTTTTATAGTACTTCATAGTACAAGCGGGTCCTGGCCATTGAGGGGAGTACGAAGCAGGAAGTAGAGGGTAGGATAGCTATTACACATATGCAAGACGGTCTTTCTATCACCTTCCTCTCATAAGTGACAATTAAGATATTTTATGTTTAAAACAAGCCTTTTTCTTGTATGAGTTTAGATTCTTTTCGTCATAAATGAAAGAAAACTAACCCAAACTGGGTTAAATAAAAGCAGAATTCACTGGTTCACATACCTACAGAGTCCAGGGGTAGGGATGGCTCAGAGCATGGCTGGACTGAGGGCTAAAATTATATCATCAGGAACAAGTTTCCTGCTCCTGTCTTCTGCTTTATTAGTTTCAGTCTCTGGAGCCACGTTTAGCAAGATGGTGGCAATAGCTCCAAATTCTTCACTTTCTTAGGTTCAAGACCAGTTAGAAAGAGACTATCTTCCTAAAATGTCCCAGACATTATATCTCACTGGTTTTTATTTCATTATGTGCCCAAATCTGAATAATCACTATGGCCATGGTCACATGGATCAAATGGGATATAGTTGATGGTTTAATCCTGGGTCACATGCTCTGCCAACTGAGTTGTGGGGTGGGTGTCACCTGAGCCAAACAGACCAAGAATGGGGGAAGGATAGAGTCTCAAATGGCTATTGCTTGATAAAATAAATGGATATCTCTGACCAAAAGACAGCAAAGGTCCTCTATGTATCTCTAATAAATAAATGTCCCAGAGAGGGAATTAATGGCTATTAAAGGCTAATAATTCATAACATCTACTGAATTCTTACTATCTACCAGGCACTGTGTTAATTAGGCACTTACATATATTCTCATATGCCTCACAACCACCCTCTGAGGTTAAGTACTAGTATTATCCAAATCTTACGAATGAGAAAACTGAGGGCCCAGAGCAGTGAAATCACTAGCCCAAGGTCTCATAGCTAATAAGTGGAGAAACAGGGATATCAACTCAGGATATTACCAAACTCTCCAGGTTAATGTATTTGTCGGTATAAGGGAGAAATTCTGATGGAGAAAGAGAATCATGCTCATGGGAATCAAAGTCCTTGTGAGGAGATGGAACAAAACTCCACTTTTAAAAAGACCCCGTATAATAGTTGGGGTAATCTGGCCAGTAAGTAACAGAACATTTGATTTAAAAAGACTGAAACGGTGGAAATTTATTATCTCATCTCTGAGTCCTGAGGCAAGCATTTCCAGGGCTGGTTCATTCAGCAGCACTACATCAAGGAATGAGGCTCTCCTCTGCATCAGCTGGTATTCACCAGTTGGTTTATCCCCTCATGGCTGCAAAATGGCTGCAACAGCTCAAGGCATCACATCTTCCTATCACTCTTTCCACAGATGAAAAGTGAAATTTCTCCTTCAGTGTCTCCTTTCTATCAGGAAGGAAAATCTTTCCTAGGAGTCCCACAGCTGATGTCTTCTTACATCTCACTGAACAGTACTGGGTTACATGCTTTGCCCTAAACCAACCTCTGCTGAAGGAGAATGCGATTCTTTCCTTCATAAGGAGAAAGGTCCATCCTCTCAACCCCAGAGCCAGAAATAGGATGAGGCATGTGAGGTGTCTAGGGTACAAAATTTAAGGAGGCACTCACTCTCAGGGCCATGCACTTGCAACAACCCTTTGAGTTCCTTCTTAAACTGTGGGTACCTTTTATGATCTTGAAATGAGGGCCTCCTTAGGTTTTTGTGCCCTGGGAGCTTCAACTGCTTTACCTAATTTCAGCCCAGCTCATCATACTGCCTCCTCCCAATACTTGAACAAAGTCAGGAGTCATTTTAGAATAAAGGAAGGGGAAGATAGCTGTTGAGATGATAATCAATGTTTCAGTTAACAGCTACACTTGACTTCTGTCATGCCTTAGCCATCAAGCATGAATACAACTCCCTAGTCTAACTTCTGCCTTTGGGCATTTAATATCTCTGGGGCTTTTTACTGGAAGATCTTCAAGGTTCCTCCTAGCTTTGAAGTCCAGGGAACCTTGTTAGATACTTTTAAATCAAATAACTTTACGGCTTCATCTGCTGTTAAAGAAGCTGAACAATAAGGAGACTGACACTATTTGATTCCAGAGGAGGAAAAAGTCATACATCTGGCTCCAATCCTTCCCCATCAACCTCCCTACCACTTCCCCTTACCACCTCTTCCTACTCGCCCACCACCAACATACACATTCACAATCAATCATATAGCTGTTAGTGGTATATTTGCCAGATGGAAAACTGTAGTGGACACTGTGATGCGCCTCCCACTCCCAGGACTGAAGCACTCATTTCCTCAGTTGTTGGGAGTATTGGTGACTGACTTTTCTCAGCTGAGTCAATTTCCAGAAACTTCCCATAGCTAGAGAGAGACACACTGCTCCCCAAAAACCACATCCCCTTTCCTTGGACAGCCTGTATCCAATGACTGACTGGTCAGGGTGGAGGGGCTACCCTGGGGGTGGGGTGTGGAAGGTGGTGGGAGGGGCGTTGTGGGAGAAGTAACAATAGTCCAGGCCCTTACTCCAATTTGGGACAACCTTGCAGGGATATTTCGGCTCCAGAATTCTCTGAGGTGTTGGGTTAAAGCCTTTGTTTTGATTGCATGAAGTATAACTTCTCCTTCTTAATCTTCCTTCCTTCACACCCCGAGAGGTGTTCATCATGAGAACACTCACCAACTCACTCTTGCATACAACTCCCCACCTCAGAGTTTGCTTTCCAGGAAACCCAAAGTGTGACAGTAACTATAGACCTTTTTGTGGAAGCTGAGAGCATTTCTTTCTTTTTTTCTTCTGCTTCCTTTATCTTATTTTTGGTCACACATACTTACATAGCTATCGTCTTTAAGTAAAATAGCACATAGTAATAGACACACATAGTTGAACATGTTTCTTTGTGCTAAGGAAATAATTATGTTCCCTAAATTATTTTAGTAGGATTAACTTGCTCCAAACAGTAATGCCTGGAATCAAAGCCGCATGACACAAATCTGGAGTGATTTTTCTCTTTGGCTATATGATGAATTGCTCATTTGCAACTGAATGCCCTAAATTGGAGTCCTAGTTCTGAGAGCTTGTATTCTACTGTATGGAAGAATGGTCTCCTTATTGGGCTCTTTATGGGTACTGGATAAAAGTCCTTGTCATTGAAAACATTCATTTTTCATAATGCATTTGTCCTGTTTCTGTTCTCAAAATTAAGTAGTATTTCATAGGTCTCCTTGACCTGAGTGTTTGTTAATATATATTTTCTATTAATTTCGAAATCATATACTTCACTGGGCTTGAAATTGGTCCTTAGGGAATTCTAACAGCAAGTGAGCAAGCCTTTGCCCCAAGGGTTCTGTCTGCATTTCTAATCAGAGGAGCTCATGCTGACTGCTGAATACCCTACATCGGAATAAAGCAAGAATGATATTTCCATTGACTGCCTTTATACTGTTTGGCTGAAGTGACAAGACTGCAGTAGATTCATTAAATTTTCAATTGTTATTCTGGTCAGTCATAAACAATCTATTTGGTTTGTTATGATGATGGAAATAACAGACTGTTCAAACAGTGTGATTCATCAACCAGTTTCTTGCTCATTTTAGTTATGAGATGAGATCAAGACCTCACTATTTTGCTCTACTGAAAACAACTGATTGAGAAATCTGTTTTATATATATTTTTTTCAACATCGTATCCATAGGTAGGATCTAGGTAGCTTTCACCAAATAAGGGCATTAGCCTCCTAAACAATTCTTCTCACTTTGGTCTCTTCAAACACTTTTGTACTCACAGCTGTCAAGGTGTTCTTTTTAATGCCTAACTTCGCCTAATTCAGAAACTGGTACCAGAAGTGGAATAAAACTGTAAAAATAGCAAAAGCATGCATCATTGCCTTAGTGGTCAGGCAGCTTGATGGCAAGGAGACACGAACAGCCTGGATGACTAGAGATCTATTTAATTTAACGGCAAAACATTTGGTACTATCAGTACATTAACTTAATTACAGATGGTGAGGTTACACAGTTGGTGTTTATAACAGAAGAGAACGAAAAACAAAATGTTAGTTCCATGTGTTAGGTTCTATTGACTCTGTTTGGTAAGATAATATAAGAAAGATGACCCAAAAAAGGAGTGATTGGTTTCTGAGAAGAAATCAAAGGATAAAGGAAGGTCCAGAAAACTGGGGCCTTGTAAAGTTGGAAAAGCCATTTGCTTGCATAATGCAAATGATAGGAGACAGTATAAAACAGGCTTAAAGCCTCAAATGCCCAGTAAAACTTCTCAAAGTGACTCCAGACAGAGACCAAATTAAGGGGGTAGCATTTCCATGGGCTGTTCTAAATATTTTTAACCATAAGTTGAAAGAGGTCTGGGGGTAAAGAAACAATAAGGAATATTTGAAAATTATGTCCAGAAAAATACTTTGATTGTAGTTACTGACACACAGAACTAACTAAATATACATAGATTACTAAATTTGGAGGTAACTGTACTGTTAAGGAAACCGTAAGCCTAGAACAAAGTACCTTGGATCACCTAGACAATAAACAAACCTGGGCTCTTTAACCTTCCATGATTAGGTGGGAGATTTCAAAGGCTCTGAAGCCCCTCAAGAGAGCTTTCTCTCCAAAACGTATTTTGGATGTGGCCAAGGAGAATAATGAACAAGGAATGGGTCCCCCAGAGGGTGGACCCATGAACCATGGAGATCAGTTGAACAAGGGAGTTCTCTCAGAGTACAGGATCAGAGTCTAATCAAGGAACGTTCCCAGCCCAAGGGTAAGGAACCCTTATAGCATCTTCCCAGAGGATTTCAAAATTACCACGGCCTGGTGACTCTTCTGTGTCTCCTATTCTTCCCCTTTCTAAATGGGAACTGTGTTAACTTTTGCTGTGGTTAAAAAAGCCTACATATATTAGTAGTTTATAACAACAAGCATTCATTTCTCATTCACAGATTTGTGGGTCAGCTGTGGCTCAATGGTGTTCAGCTCCAAGCTATGGGCTGCATTTTGAGCTGCTCAACATGTCTAACTGCGGGATGCAGGGTGAGGGAACAGCAGTTTACCAGGGGCGTGATCTCACAGCAGTTCAGCAACAGAGCACTAAAGTGAAAGTTAAGGCACACAAGCACATCTAAAGCCTCTAGTCCAGCACGGCACAAGTTGGATCTGCTCACACTCCATTAGCCAAAGCAAGGCACATGGCTATAAACAAGATCAGTGGGGTAGGGAAATACACCCTGTCCATAGTGAACTACTGTTAAGGATAGAAAAAGGGAAAATTGTGAATACCAATTATAGTCTACTACCAAAATGTTTTGTAATTATTTGAATACTGGGTACGGGTGAGTGTGGCCAGGTGATCTATCTTTTAACCCATAAGTTGCTAGACAAAAAGGGACTGTATAGGGATGAGATGGAGTACTGTATATCATCCTGAGAGTCTGGACTTTGATCTAGGGACAGCGAGTAGATACAATTTAGGGCTGTATCCCTTAGGGAGTGGGGGAACGTCTTCCATGAGTAGAAAGGTAAATGAACCAGTTTGAAGACTGAAAGAAAGACTCACAAACACAATGTTAAGTGTCAGAGTGAATATGATTCACCCAACCATTCAGCCATTCTTGTTGAAGCTGCACATGTGAAAACTAGATATAATCAGAAATTGTTTCCTAACTGTAACCCTATGTCTCCCATCTGATCAAAAAAACTCCCATCTCCTGGGGCTTCCCTGGTGGCGCAGTGGTTGAGAGTCCGCCTGCCGATGCAGGGGAACCGGGTTCGTGCCCCGGTCCGGGAAGATCCCACGTGCCGCGGAGCGGCTGGGCCCGTGAGCCACGGCCGCTGAGCCTGCGCGTCCGGAGCCTGTGCTCCGCAACGGGAGAGGCCGCAACAGTGAGAGGCCTGCGGGCTGCAAAAAAAAAAAAAAAACCTCCCATCTCCTGACAAATCCCTAATTCAAAAATTAAATTCTAGGAGTGTTTTAAATGTACTCTAGAAAATGTCCCAAGGTTTATGTACTGCTTTCCTTGGTACTACTACTACCCAGTTAACTCATCTGTTTTCATATGTTCACTGGCCATTTGTACTTTAATCTTTTCCCAATTACTTATTTATAGCTATCAGTTAGGATAGGCTAGGTTATGCTACCCAAACACCCCCCAAATCTCAGTAGCCTACAAGAGGAAAGGTTGGTTTCTCACACTCCATGTTTACCACAGGTCAGACGCCTTATCTTCACTCCAGGACCCAAGTTAATAGTGGGAGCTGCCACTATTTAGTAGCCACAACAATGATGGTTGCCATGGCCAATGGAGTATAGAATTTGATGAAGTATGTACAGACTCATAATTTTTCTCCCTAGAAGGGATAAATGTTACTTTTGCTCACATTTCATTGGCCAGAGCAACACATGGTCATGACCAGTTCAAAAAGGCTGGGGAGTTTGATCCTCCAGGAAGAAGGGGAATTTCACATTAGGGAGCAATAACAAAGACCTGATGCAGTCTAACCTTCTGGTTGACACATACCGGTTCTCTCCCCTCTCACTTTACCCCTTCTCTAAAGAAGATAACCTTAACCACTATGCAATCATTGCTTCAAGCTCAAAATCAAGATTCTCAAAGCACCGTGTAGTTTCTACATCAGAGATCCACACATCTAATATACAATGGTGAAACAGGCATAGAATAACTGCATTAAAGTCTCCCATTGAGAAAGAGGAAGAATGGGAGACATTGGGTAGCCACTGACCCACAGCAATAATGCAATCTCACCATACAGATGCTTAGAGGGGCCCCTGCCCTAGGTTTAGAAAATTATCCTGGGAATAGGCCCTGGTTGCTCTTCCTTCAGGTAGTTTTGCTCTCCACTGTTTGCCTGTGGTTCTTGACTTCACCATCCAGGAGGTTCTTCTTTTTCAACTATGCTTCTAGGCTATATATGAAGTTGGCATCAGGAAACTGCCTTCCTTGGAAATCCAGCAGCTTTTGTGAACTGCTTCTCATCCCGAAGAGGCTGAAGTCCAAGTATCATTTTAAGCCTCAGAAACAAACTATGTAGTCCAGGCTCATCGTCTCTCTGGCAGCACAATTTTTTTTTCTTCAAAAACTTAAGTTGGCTTCTTATCAACTGCATTCTAGTCAGCTCTACGTGCCAGTAACCACATTTCCACCTCTTTTTTAGATATCTAGATTTCTCCCTTCTCCCTAAGTTTGAGTACCTTGAGTCCATCACTCCTCCATGTGACTCCTCCAAGTCACACCCTCAGTCTCTCTTTTCCTGAGCCATGTTACCCAAATGAAGGGTGTCACACATTTAGTTGAACTTTCAAACTCTAAATTTTAATCTACTGAGAGTTTTTAATAATGGGTGTGAGGATTATACCCTTAACTGATGCTGCACTGAGAAAATAGGTTAAAAGGATTTAAAGATTTTAACAATAGATATGGAGGAGACCATGTATTTTGATTTTTTTTCCTTGGTGTAATTCTTGAAATTAAATCTGCTTTTATTGCTCAAAAACTTTATTTCACACTGTTTTAATTTTAAACTCAATTTCAAGCCCTAAAGGCCCACCAATTTCTAGACTCTCAATTCTCTTTCATTTATGTTTACAAACCAGTTAATTATCTAAGCTCATCTATTTTGTAATAATTTGAGAAATGTAGACAAAAGTTACCAACACATGAAACATTCTGTTTTTCAACCTCTTCCCCTAAAACTACAAGCTCATTATGTACATGATCTGCCTTTCAGGCTACAGTAGATAACAGTTTTACTAAAACTTTTTCTACTGCCTGACATGTCTCACTTACCTCCTAGCTTCTGACAGTTTCCTCACAGCCCAGAGCACAACCTTTAAATCTATGCCATATGTTTTATAGATTTTGTTGTAATAGCACCTGTATTCTGATATTGATTTCTGTATGGGTCAGGACAGGCAAGCTTAAGCCATGGTGTCAAACAACCTCCAAATCTCAGCGGTTTTAAACAAAGATTTATTTCTTGCTCACACAGTATTTCAATCTTGGATTGGTTGGGAGCAGCCACTATCCAGGATATCTCTGGCTGCCTTGGCAGGAGGTAAACAGAACATGGCAAATCAAATACCAAGTCTTAAAACTTCTGCCTGCAGCACATATCATTGACTCAAATAAATCATATGGCCATGCCTGAGCTTGCAGAAACTGTAAAGCATAATTCTCCTACAGGGAAGGGAAACAGATCATTGTGAACAGTCTACTACAATATCATTTGCCTACTTTATCCTGGTGTGTGTCATTTTCGTATTAATTTATTGGGGCAATGTGCAGATTACTAATATTAACCTTGTGCCTCATTTTCTCCAGCCTTGTCAGTTGTCTTTTACCTTTGCTTATGATAAAAAGGATAAATTTTGCCATGCAGAAATTTTAATTTTTTTTTGGTCACGCCCTGTGGCATGTGGGATCTTAATTCCCTGACCAGGGATCAAACCCGCGCCCCCTACATTGGGCCGCCAGGGAAGTCTCCAGAAATTTTAATTTTGATGTAAGAAATACATTAGATTACTTCTTTCTTTCTTCCTTCGTCCCTTCCCTCTTGCCTTTATGGCTTCTGGGTTTCAGGTATTTCTTCGGAAGGGCATATCAACCTCAAATATTGTAAAGGTGGTCTGTTATAGATTCTTGTCTAATATGTTATACTTTTTAAACGTTTGGATCTTCAATACAACTGGATTTTTGTTGTTGCTTGTGTATATGGTATGAGGTAAAACCATAACTTTCTTTTTTCCCCCCAATAAGATAATCGAAAAACAACTTTATCAGTACTGTTTACTGGGGAAAACATCTATCATGCCAGCCTGATGGGTAGTTTAGATAGATGAATAGATATATGGCAAAAGAACAGGTGTTCTTTTGGCCCAGCTGTTTCTGAAGGAGACTGTACTGCTTGTAGCACCAGCCCAACGTTCACCATCTTTGTATCTATCATTTTGAGCTAGAATTGAGAAGGAATACTGCACCTTTGTGGAAGCCCTTTCCTATGGCCGCTTTGAGTTTTCCCCTGCTCTACTTCTTTAGCCAATATGATGTCTTCTATATTTTTTCCATCTTGCATAAGTTACTCAAAATACCTGATCTCTTCAAAGCAGTCTTTCTTATTTTTCAATGCTACTATGGATTTATTCTTTAAATATATTTCATGTCTGATATTTCAACAGGATTTTGGAGAGAGGAGAGTTTAAAATGGATATATGCAGTATGCTATCTCGAACCCCTGATCAATTTCTTTCAAGACACTTCACCAGTGTCTTTGAACACTAGATGTGAATACTCCTTGGATTCTTTCCCACACTGATTTCTCTTAGGCCTATCCCTTCAGTTCACTAAACATGCCTAGATATGATTAAATGCCAGAAACGGACAATCCAAGGCTATGACTCTTATGACCCCACTACTCTATCAAAATTACAATTTCAATCTAGCTCCACAATTAAACTAGGCATTGTACCTGGAGCTTGAGTATAATAATGGAAAAGAAAGCGCTTAGCTTGGGTTTCCTCCAAAAGCAGTGGTAGAGAGAAGAATTGGCATGAAAGTAGTAATCCCAAAGAATTAGAGAGGGGGACTGGAAAGAATGAACCAGGGAAAGGTGAAGAAACAAACCAAGGCCTTGTGAATAAGCTACTCATAGTTGTATAAACCATAGCTCAGTCCTGTGGGGGATCCTCTGCGAAGCCACTTAGAATGGTTCTCAGAATTGTCCCCCTGAGGAACAAAAGAGGGGAATGTATCCACTATAGCCCTTCCTCCATTGGTCAAAGGTTGCACCTAGCAGGTAATAACTCATTCACACTTATAGCTTTGCAGTTAAGGTTGCCAGATTTAGAAAATAAAAATTTTAAACGCCCAGTTAAATTTCAATTTCAGATAAACCATAAAATTATTTAGTATAAGTTTTTTCCATACAATATTTGAGACACACATACTAAAAAGAAAAAGAAAAAGAAAAAGAAAAAGTTTCTTATCTGAAATACACACTTAATCGTGTGTCCTGTATTTTATCTGGTAACCCTATCTGTGATACAAACAAATGGGTAAGCAAGTTCCTGAAGGTCTACTACTCAGCAGTAGCAGCAAGTCCCTTGGCAAAACGCAGAAGTATATGGTGCAGTTGAGGTGAGTTGTTCTGAGGTCTGCAGCTGGTTGCCACAGCAACAACTAGAGCTAAAAAGGTGGACCAAGAGGAAGTGAGGCAGGGCACAATTGGTATCTGTGCCATTTAAAGGTGAAAATTCTAAACGTTAAGCAACTGAAAATATTAAATTTAACATAATAGGAAAAATCCAAGGTCATGCTAAGTCAAGCACTGTGCTGAGTTGTAAAAGGTGGAAGATGGAGACAAGAGGCTTCATTGATGATGGTCTAGTTGGGAAGACAGTGTGGAGAATGGATTGGAAGAGGATAACTCTTCTAATCACTATACTGTGAGCCACCTGAGGGGAGGGACTAGGCCTGATTCATCTTTATATCCCCCACTATCTAGAATATATCTGGCACAGAGAAGGCCAGTAAATGTTTGTTGAATGAATATATAAGTAAATGAATGAATAAATGAAAAGATAAGGGAAAGAGAAAAATACTTCAAAAGAAAGAAAGGAAAATAAATAGGAATGAATGAATGCTGAAGGCCTTCAAGAAAGTTTGATTCTTAATTCAAAGAGGTCCTTTTATGAAAAGGAAAGAATTTTGAAAGCAAGTACATAGGTTACAATTTACTCCTCTGAGTATTTAAAAAACAGCATTGGGTAAGGCCATTTAAGGAGAGTCATATATATATATATATATATATATATATATATATATAAAGCCCACACCAAAGAGTCCTGCAGGATAATCATTTATAACCATAATCAGAAAATGTTAACTCTTATCTCCAGAAATTTCCTGGATAATTATACGCAACTGTGAACATCTTTTTTCAGATAATGTTAATTCCTCTTCAAATTTATTCTGGACTAATAAACTCAATATCTGCAAAGTGCTAACAAATCAAGGAGTGTGACCACTCTGAGGGTTATTCTAACAGATGGTCATAAAGGAAAGTTTTAAGGTGTGATAGGCAAAATGTGTCCCTCCCTGAAAAAGATGTCCACATCCTAATCACTAAATCTTGGAAATATGTTATTTCAACCTGGTAACACAATCTGGTGTTACAGGTTGAATTGTGTACCCCCAAAAGGTATGTTGAGGTCCTAATCCCGGTATCTCAGAATGTGACCTTATTTGGAAATAGGGTGTTTTTGAGATAATCAAGTTAAAATGAGGTGGGCCCTAACCAATATGACTAGTATCCTCATAAAAAGGTGAAATTTGGACACAGACACCGAGAAAAGATAACGTGAAGACACGCAGAGAGAAAATGCTCAGGTGATTGGAATAATGCAACCCCTACAGACACAGACCATCACCTGGCTGACAGCCAGCTAGGAAATGGGGCTTCAGTCCTACAAACACAAGAAGCTGATTCTGACCAACAAACTCAATGAGCTTGGAAGCAGATTCATCCCTGGAGTCCCCAGAAAGGAACACAACTCTGCTGACACTTTGATTTTGGCCTTAATGAGATTCTAATCAGAGGACCTCACTGAGTCATGCTGCACCCTAACTTCTGACTGACAGAATTGTGAGATCATAAATAGGTGGGTTTTTTGTGTGTATACATAACATTTAGCATTTTAACCATCTTAAGTGTACAGTTCAGTGGCATTAAGTACATTCACACTGTTGTTCAACTATCACCACTACCCATTTCCGGAACATTTTCATTAAACAACTCCCCATTTCTCTGCACCCGCCAGCCCCTATTAACCTCTGTTCTACTTTCTCTCTGTGTGTATTTGACTACTCTAGATACCTCACATACGTAGAACCAAACAGTATTTGTCCTTTTGCATCTGGCATATTTCACTTAGCATAATGTCTTCAAGGTTAAATGGGTCTTTTTTAAAGCCACTCAAACACCCAAATCATTACTGGCAATTTGTTAACAGCAGTAATAGAAAAATAATGCAAGTACCTATTTCACAAACAAATAAAAAATCTATTTTCACTTGAAGCAGCAAACAAAGCTCCAAGAGTTTTATTATTCTTAGGTTTTTGTGTTTTCTTTGCAAAATGAAAATGTCTATTATCTTTGCATTGTTACATTAGAACCTCATGTGCCTCACATCCTGTAGGCTTACATTTTACTCTAGCCCTTACTGTGGCAAGCAGTCTTTTCAGCCACCTTTTTATATCTCTGGCTCCCAGCCCTGGGGCTTTTAGATGCTGTCACAGTAGGGGCATCTTTGGAAAGCTGTTTGGCACTCGTACAGGCTCAAACAGAATTGCTATGAAGTTAGCACCACGTAAGGCAACCAATGACCAATGAAGCAGTGGGCACTGGTGGATAAATGCTCCTTCCATCCATGCTTATCTAGAAGATAACTGTGCAATGCATTCTGCATGTCTCCTCAGAAGGTCCACAGGCACTGAGTCTCTGTTGACCACAGTGATAATTCCTTCCTTGTTTTACTTTCCCAGTCTTCTACTCTTTCTTCTTTTCCTTCCACTTCCTTCTCTGAGACCACCTCCCAAAAGAACACTTCATGTGAGCACTTGTCTCAGGCTCTGGATTCCAAGGGAGACCCAGATTCAGAAAATCACGAAAACTATACGTGCTCATTGTGAATAATTTAGGAAAGACAGACAGTGAAAGGAAAAAAATCCATAATCCCACCACCCAGAAACAATCACTGTCAACACTTGAGTCCACATGCTTCTAGACTGTTTGATGAGTGCATAATGGATCTATACAGCAACCCACTTATTTGGACTCTGAGACTAAGGTGACTGTCTTGGTGACTAACATGAAATGCCGTTCTTGATTTCAAGACGGCCAAAGGACAAAGTGTAATTAGCAACCTTGAGCCAAAAGGATTTGGAAGGGATCACTTCATGTTCAGAATTCAGGCAATATTATCATTTTTTCCCTAAAAACTAGTTTTATTTGGTCTTTAGAAGTTTCCACTTGCTATTATATTTCTTCCGTACTGCAGCTTGAAGAATTTAGTAAGATGGTAAAAGACCTTTTCTGGAGCACTGAACATGTTGTTCTGACAGCGATTTTCAGTATTTTTCCCTGCCTTTTTTAAACAACTGAAACCCTAAAGGGACATTTGCCAAACATTGTAATTCAAATATGCAGATGTAATTCCTATGACGGCACTGACATGAGGATAATTTGGAAGAGTACATCCCTCAGGATAATGTGAGGGATGAGAGTGAGGTTGAGAGATAATGTGATGTTGAGAGTTTAATGTGAAATTAAACTCTCAACCATGATGATGGCATAATCCTTTCATTAAAGAGCAAACAAGATGGAGTCATTAAGAAAAAAAGATGGAAAACATGGGGGAAAGCAAAACATTTTTGAGGGACTAAAACAACAAAACTTTACACATTTTGCTTTTCTGGAAATCTTTCATATTACACAGAAAGATATTTTCAGAAAGAGATTTTCCCCGGAGGTGCTAACATAGCAATGCGAGTGAATACAAAAGCAGGAAGGCTCTGGCTCAGAGGCCAAAGCCTAGCACTGACTGGTAAATGAGAACCTGCTGCAAAGTCAGTGTTTCAAATCCCCAGATGCCCAGCCTCATTTCGTTGAGTGCAGGAATTTTCTCAACTTCTGTTGAAAAGGAAGTGGGAGAAATTCACAGTCCCCTTTGTGAGAAATCATGGCAGGAAAATGGAGTACCCTCCGGGGGCAAGATGGGGGAAATGGAGCTGCTGCCAGGAGAGGTCATAGCTGCTTTCTCTTTCACACCAAAGCCACTGTCCCTTCAGTGAAAAATGTGTCCGTGATGTTAACATATGGCTAATAAAGTGTATCATTAATAATTCAAGAAAATAAATAAAACTCATTCTGGAGTGAAAAACTGTCCACTTCATAGGATTTGTGCAAATTAAATAGTAACGCTGTGAAAGACATGGACAAATGGATAGTAATTTATTCATAAGGCCCCTCTGCGTGTTTTTTTTGGCCTTTTAGTACAAGTATTTTTTGTTGTGTATGTACTTTACAATAAAGTTACTATCAGAATACAGGATACTTATGTTTATTAGTTGTTAAGCCTTCTAGAAGTTTTTTAAAGGTTTTCCTTACATGTTTTGTGTCCCCAAAGTAGTTCTGTTGCCTGTTTTATTAACATGTACCATTTCATAGTAAGAACAATTTCTGCTTCGGTTTTTTTACTTGTTATGTGGTCCATAACAGCCGATTTGCACAGGAAGCAATAACCCAGAACTCTTCTCCACATATATGTCTCTGGGGGAAATTCAGTGGAGTTCTTTGGCCCACTACACTTTCAGGGTTTGTTCCATTATATTATTCTCAAAGATACTTCCAGAACAACCAGAGCACTGAGACTCTTCTGCCTCCTTTGAGCCACCTCCTCAGATCCTCCAGGGTAACAAAATGTTATTTTCTGGAAGCACTGTGTACAAGACCTGGAGTCCATGTAATGCTGGAAAGCCAATCTACTACATCCTCCTTCACTCAGTGAATTGACTCAGCCCAACATGTTGTATGGCTCATCACTGAAAAAAATGACAGCTATGCAAATATGGTAGTTGTGCAAACTATCAAAGCTCAGGGATTGATCCCAACATCTATTACTATGTCTACTTAAAGCCTTCAAATGGGGCTTCCCTGGTGGCGCAGCGGTTGCGCGTCCGCCTGCCGATGCAGGGGAACCGGGTTCGCGCCCCGGTCCGGGAGGATCCCACACGCCGCGGAGCGGCTGGGCCCGTGAGCCACGGCCGCTGAGCCTGCGCGTCCGGAGCCTGTCCTCCGCAACGGGAGAGGCCGCAACAGAGGGAGGCCCGCATACCACAAAAAAAAAAAAAAAAAAAAAAAAAGCCTTCAAATGAAAATTTAAAACTGTGAAGGAAGTGAACCCTGAGGGAAGAGAAGGAATTTGCAGAGGAGAGATTACACATTTGGGGAAGGGGTAGAGATGGTGGAAAGAAGGTGGTAGGGAGGGGAGCTGAGAAAGAGGAAGAGGAGGGAGGGGAGAGGAGAGGGAGGGGGAGATGTGAGGGAGAGGGGGAGGGAGGGAGAGAAGCAGAGACCAGGTTTAGCCGGCAACATTAAAAGCTATTGTAGTTGTGCATCAAAGGACGCTGTCAACAGAGTGAAAACGCAACTCACCGAATGGGGAAAATATTTGCAAATCATATACCTGATAAGGGGTTAATACTCAGAGTACATAAAGAATTCCTACAACTCAATGTCGAAAAAAGAGCCCAATTCAAAAATGGGCAAATGAATAAACATTTCTCCAAGAGGATATATACAAATGTCCAATAAGCACATGAAAAGATGCTCAACATCACTTATTAAGGAAAGGCAAATCAAAACCACTATGAGATACCACTTAACACTCATTAGGGTGGCTATCGTCAAAAAAAGACAGGGAACAACCTAAATGTCCATCAACAGATGAATGGATAAAGAGAATGTAGTGTGTGTATACACATATAATATGTATATATACATACACACACACACACACACACACACACACACACACACACACAATGGAATACTACTCAGCCATAAAAATCTAAAATTTTGCCAACATGGATGGACTTGGAGAGCATTATACTAAGTGAAATAAGTCAAATTAGAGAAGGAGAAAGACAAATACTGTGTGGTATCACTTATATGTGGAAGCTAAAAAGTACAAACTAGTGAATATAACAAAGAAAGAAGTGGACTCACAGATATAAAGAACAAACTAGTGGTTACCAGTTGGGAGAGGGAAGGGGGGAGGGCCAATATAGGGGTAGAGGAGTAAGAGGTATAAACTATATATTATGTGTAAAATAAGCTACAAGGATATATTGTACAACACGGGGAATATAGCTAAAGTTTTATAATAACTATAAATGTAATATAACCTTTAAAAATTGTGAATCACTATGTTGTACACCTGTAACTTATATAAGATTGTACATCAACTATATCTCAGTTTTTTAAAAAATTACAAAAAATTAAATTAAAAAAAAGATAGGAGATAACAGGTGTTGGCGAGGATGCGTAGAAACTGGAACCCTTGTGCACTGCTGGTGGGAACGTAAAATGGTACAGCCACTACAGAAAACAAAGTGGTTGTTCCTCAAAAAATTAAATATAGAATTACCATATGATCCAGCAATTGTACTTCTGAGTATGTGCCCAAAACAACTGAAAGCAGGAACTTGAACAGATATTTGCACACCCATGTTCACAGCAGCATCATTCACAATAGCCAGAACACAGAAGCACCCTAAATGTCCACTGACTGGTGAACAGATAAAAACCATGTGGTACATACACATACAATGGAATATTCCTTTAAAGGGATAGAAATTCTGATACAAGGTACAACATGAAGGAATCTTAAGGACTTTATGCTAAGTGAAATAAGCTAGTCACAAAAGGATAAATACCGTATGAGTCTACTTACGTAAGGTACGTAGTGTAGTCAGATTCACTGCAACAGAAAATACAATGGTGGTTGCCAGGAGCTGGGGGCAAGGAGGAATGGGGAGTTAGTGTTTAACGGGTACAGAGTTTTTGCAAGATGAAGAAAGTTCTGGACATGGATGATATTGATGACTGCACAACAACATGAATGTACTTAATGCCACTGAACTGTACACTTAAAAATGCTTAAAATGGTAAACGTATATTTTACCACAATTTTTAACATTTAAAAATATACAAAAAACAGTACAGAAATGAGTCTCACTGAGGTATACCAATGGAAATGGAAGAGGAGATTTTATAGAAATTTCAGCAAGCTCAGGAGACACATTTTTATTTTTTTACTTTTATCCAAAATGAACCAAGTCATGTTTAAAAAATTCACCTTTGATCCTTCTTCTGTAACCAATCCCAACAACTTGCCTGATAAAATCATAGCTACATTATATTTCAATGAAAAATTCTTTTTTTTTTTTTTTTCGGTACGCAGGCCTCTCACTGCTGTGGTCTCTCCCGTTGCGGAGCACAGGCTCCGGACGCGCAGGCTCAGCGGCCGTGGCGCAGGCTCAGCGGCCGTGGCTCGCGGGCCCAGCCGCTCCGCGGCACGCGGGATCCTCCCGGACCGGGGCACGAACCCGCGTCCCCTGCATCGGCAGGCGGACTCTCAACCACTGCGCCACCAGGGAAGCCCTCAATGAAAAATTTTTTAAAGGCTACTGCAGTAATACACAACATGAAAGGAAGAAAAGAAGACCCAAGATATCATGAAGGAAGAACCCACAGATCCCTGATGAATCCAGTAGTAATCCCATGGGCCCGTGCTGGAAGAATATATAAATCTGTGACTATTTTGTGGGTATGTATGTGTGGTGTCTCAATGTCAGATCATTTTGGGGAAATAATATAGAAATAGCAACCATCATCTCATCAGAAACTCCTATTTCTGGTTCTGGCTCAGAAGAACTAGATTAAAAATTCAAACAGTATCCTGCTCTGTTTAGTAGGTGTGCTATTTGAGAGTATCTATCACACTATCCCAGATGGTGATTTTACCCTCAGCACATACCTTGAAAGTATTGCAGACACAGAATTATATTAACAAATCTAATCAACCAAACACCAAATTCAACATTCTCTCACTGGCTGATAAGAGAAGGTGATGAATCCTAATTTTCCTCTCCTGGTAGCGCCAAGTACTGCCCTTCTGAATATGGTAATCATGCTTAGGATACTAAAAACGAGTGAAAGGCTTCCATCCCAGTCCCTCAATTCTGCTCCCAGCCAACCAGAAACCCCCCTAAGCCATAGATTATGCTGGTTTAGTTTAACAGTATTTCTTCTCTGCAATCAAAGCAACAGATTACATGCAAAACCCTGTCCCACTTTGTGATGTAAAGCATCCTCCTTCCCTCCCTCCCTCACTCCCTCCCTTCTCTCTCTCTCTCCCCTCTCCATTTATCTCTCTATCGCCTTTTGTTACTGGCCATAAAGTAACTTCAAATGACTGCTGCGGCCATGTTTAACTAAAGAGCCCGCCGCAAAAGATCTATCTGCCCAGTCTTCCAACTCCTCGCTCTTACTCCAGAGTAGCTTCCTATAGCAAATCCATTCCATTAGAAAGCTGAAGCCATGACTTGCTGTCCACAAAGGTAAGCCCATTTACCAATAGGAGGGGTAGAAATAGGGAATCTCTGACACAATGTTCCCAACACCCGAGCTTCCTATACACACCCATGGCAATGAAGGAGT
This sequence comes from Physeter macrocephalus, assembly GCF_002837175.3. Classification (NCBI taxonomy): domain Eukaryota; kingdom Metazoa; phylum Chordata; class Mammalia; order Artiodactyla; family Physeteridae; genus Physeter; species Physeter macrocephalus. Next base: position 114,771,681 of record NC_041234.1, read on the forward strand.
CATTATGGGAATAGATGAGAGCTTCAGAATTTAGAAGGATGCCCACAGTATTATCATTTTGGTGGGAGATTTATATTGTTTAGCGCCTCAAGAGTAAGGGAAGTTTCTGCTTTATAACAAAGTAAATCAGTTATACATATACATATGTTCCCATATCTCTTCCCTCTTGCATCTCCCTCCCTCCCACCCCTCTAGGTGGTCACCAACCACCTAGCTGATCTCCCTGTGCTATGCGGCTACTTCCCACTAGCTATCTATTTTACCTTTGGTAGGGTATATGTGTCCATGTCACTCTCTCACTTTGTCACAGCTTACCCTTCCCCCTCCCCATATCCTCAAGTCCATGCTCTAGTAGGTCTGTGTCTTTACTCTTCTGACTTACTTCACTCTGTATGACAGACTCTAGGTCCCTCCACCTCACTACAAATAACTCAATTTCGTTTCTTTTTATGGCTGAGTAATATTCCATTGTATATATGTGCCACATCATCTTTACCCATTCATCTGTTGATGGACACTTAGGTTGCTTCCATGTCCTGCCTATTGTAAATAGAGCTGCAGTCAACATTTTGGTACATGACTCTCTGTAAAGCAATTATACTCCAATAAAGATGTTAATAAAAAAAAAAAAGAAAAAGGGGGCCATGGGTAAACATAAATAGATTTGACCTTGGGTCTCTTTTTTTTTTTTTTTTTTTTGCGGTACGCGGACCTCTCACTGTTGTGGCCTCTCCCGTTGCAGAACACAGGCTCTGGACGCGCAGGCTCAGCGGCCATGGCTCACGGGCCTAGCCGCTCTGTGGCATGTGGGATCCTCCCAGACTGGGGCACGAACCCGTGTCCCCTGCATCAGCAGGCGGACTCTCAACCACTGCGCCACCAGGGAAGTCCGACCTTGGGTCTTTTTTATTTTTTTAAAAGTTTGTATTGAGGTTCTTTCTGTCTTTGTAATTTTGTTTCTAAATTGCCAGTATCTTTTCCCAGAAGTAACAATTATTTTACAAATAAATACATACATCCACACAAAGAAAAAAAAAGAGTAAGGGAAGGAGCCCACTGAATGCATGCTAACTCTTTCCCACTCTCAGAAAGCATATTTTCAGGAAAACACAATAGGACGTGGGGCCTGGATCTGCTTAACTATAGAAAAAATAGATAAGAATTGAGATAATAATGAAAGCAATCATCTCTTGCAGCTATAAAAAGAAGCTCCTGTGTTTTGAAAATACTGATGCTTTTATTTATCTTATCAGTTTTATGTTTGCTGCTAGGCTGTTTTTCCTACTGCTATTTATAGGTCAATTTATAAATCATAAAATGTACTACCTCCTACATATGATGTTTAATATCAGTAGTAACTCCCATAATTCCTTCATAACTTTTACTAAAGATGAAGACATTCTTTCCACAGCACCCCTATGCAGGATGCCCTGGGGCTTTCAGTTACTGGACATAATCCTAAGAGATCAAATTCCTGTTTCAGACTGGCACTATTTAATGTGAAATGGTAGGATGAGAGAAACAGTCTATAAAATTCTATAAATTGTGGCTCTATGCAAGTGTAATTATTGAATAACTTTGGAATCCATTCATCCTTTGGAAATGTATTACATTCCTGAGTAAGAGCAGCATGGTTGAATTCCAAGTCTATTTGTTCCTTAGAGCATCCTTCTCAGGATTTAAAAGAGCAACTACCTTTTAGTACCATGTATAAGGTCAAGACTTCCAGCCCCTTATGAGGCTGAAGATGTACGGGCAGTGTGTTCCATGTGTGTGACACAGAACTCTCAGCTATCTGGGTTGCGGGCTATGGACTCAGTACCCAGACGCTTGACTGAAGAGGAGCAGCCACGGGAGAAGCATGTGCTGCTCCTACATGCAACCTGCCGGCAGCCTTGCATCCAGCTCAGACTGTTCTTGGAATGGGTACATTTTATATAAAGTAAAAGGTGAAACTTCAGTAAAAGAGGTCAATTATTAAATTTCATCAGTGCTTCTCTACCTGGCTGCACATAAATCACCTTGGGGGTCTTTGAAAAAATGCCATTGCCAGGGGTCACACACCAGACCAATTAAATTAGAATTTCTGGGGGTGGGTCCAAGGTAATAGTGCTTTTTAAACACTCCCCTTGTGATTCTAATGGGCAGCCAAGATTGAGAACCATTGTTTTAAATGTTATCCGAAAGCCTTATTAGGGAATAGAGCATACACCTATGACCTAATTCTTAAAGGGTTGTCAGCGGAAACCAACATTTAAAGGTGCTTAGTAGAGGACATACAAAATAGCAGTAAGTTTTTTTAAGGGTTAATTTTTTTTTTTTAAGTAAGCCACGTTTCCAACTAAAGGTAGCTGCTTTTAAAATCGTAGGGGTGACTTTCCTCTGACCTCTGTAAATTGGCCCACTTCTTTCTTATATAACTGTCTACAGAATTTTGTAACCATACACCCTACAAAAATGATGGATTTCTCTTCCATGCTATTCACACTGGCAGTTATTTTATTAACACAGGGTTGGGTAGCTACCTCAATTTCTCATGATTTTTCAGCTTTCCTCAAATAGTGGTCTAGGTTCCCAGTTCCAAGTAAGTAGATAAATAAATGTATTAATTAATTAATATAAAACAAGACATGACAGGGCTTCCCTGGTGGCGCAGTGGTTGAGAGTCAACCCAGTCAAAAACTGGGCAGAAGACCTAAACAGACTTTTCTCCAAAGAAGACATACAGATGGCCGAGAGGCACATGAAAAGATGTTCAACATCACTAATTATTAGAGAAATGCAAATCAAAACGACAACGAGATATAACCTCACACCAGTCACAAAGGCTGCCATCAAAAAATCCACAAACAATAAATGCTGGAGAGGGTGTGGACAAAAAGGAACCCTCCTACACCGTTGGTGGGAATGTAAATTGGTACAGCCACTACGGAGGACATTATGGAGGTTCCTCAAAGATGCAGGTTTAGGGCTTCCCTGGTGGCACAGTGGTTGAGAGTCCGCCTACCGATGCAGGGGACAAGGGTTCGTGCCCCGGTCCGGGAAGATCCCACATGCCGCGGAGAGGCTGGGCCTGTGAGCCATGCCCGCTGAGCCTGCGCGTCTGGAGCCTGTGCCCCGCAACGGGAGAGGCCGTGGCAGTGAGAGGCCCGCGTACCGCAAAAAAAAAAAAAAAAAAAAAGACATGACAAAAACCAAAATAAATGTGAACAACAGGAATTTTCCCCCCAATTTCCTATCCCGTCCCTTCTCCTGAATTAGCCTAGCCTGGCCCTTGGACCATAAGCTGATTCCCTAGCTCCTGAACTAAGCCCTGGCAAAAAGGCACTCCGTCTTTGGCAGTGATGACTTTGTTACATGGACAAAGCAGCATGTGCCCTATAAAGCCATGTACCACTGTGGTTTCCCTTGACAAATTAACACTAACCCACTTCACTGTGTTTTTAGAAAGGCTCAGTGTAGGGGAGAAGATGTGCAGTGAAGCCTCATCCATTAACTAAAGAAGTGCACAGTAATAAGAAACAGCTTTTATGGAGAGGGTGTGGAGAAAAGGGAACCCTCTTGCACTGTTGGTGGGAATGTAAATTGATACAGACACTGTGGAGAACAGTATGGAGGTTCCTTCAAAAACTACAAATAGAACTACCATACGACCCCGCAATCCCACGACTGGGCATATACCCTGCGAAAACCATAATTCAAAAAGAGTCATGTACCACAATGTTCACTGCAGCTCTATTTACAACAGCCAGGACATGGAAGCAACCTAAGTGTCCATCGACAGATGAATGGATAAAGAAGATGTGGCACATACATACAATGGAATATTACTCAGCCATAAAAAGAAACAAAGTTGAGTTATTCGTAGTGAGGTGGATGGACCTAGAGTCTGTCACACAGAGTGAAGTAAGTCAGAAAGAGAAAAACAAATGCTGTATGCTAACACATATATATATGGAATCAAAAAAAAAAAAAGAATGGTCATGAAGAACCTAGGGGCAAGATGGGAATAAAGACGCAGACCTACTAGAGAATGGACCTGAGGACACGGGGAGGGGGAAGGGTAATCTGGGACAAAGTGAGAGAGTGGCATAGACTTATATACACTACCAAATGTAAAATAGATAGCCAGTGGGAAGCAGCCACATAGCACAGGGAGATCAGCTCGGTGCCTTGTGACCACCTAGAGGGGTGGGATAGGGAGGGTGGGAGGGCGGGAGACGCAAGAGGGAAGAGATATGGGAACATATGTATATGTATAACTGATCCACTTTGTTATAAAGCAGAAACTAACACACCATTGTAAAGCAATTATACTCCAATAAAGATGTTAAAAAAATAAAGAAACAGCTTTTAGTTATAGAGATCTTTGAGCCTTAAAAGGTAAGTGCTCAGCAGGTGGGGCAGAGTTTAGGCAGGCATGGGGAAGACTGCTGATTCTAGATCACTGGAATCAAGGCAGAGAGGAGAAATAAGATGGCACGTTCCAACAACAAGCATGGCTGGAAAACAACATGCAAGGGAGGTACGGGAGGTTGGGTAAGGGAAAAGGTTGGCGAGACAGGCAGGGAGCAGATAGAGATGAATATAAAAAAGACAAGAGGAGGGGCTTCCCTGGTGGCGCAGTGGTTGCGCGTCCGCCTGCCGATGCAGGGGAACCGGGTTCGCGCCCCGGTCCGGGAGGATCCCACGTGCCGCGGAGCGGCTGGGCCCGTGAGCCACGGCCGCTGGGCCTGCGCGTCCGGAGACTGTGCTCCGCAACGGGAGAGGCCGCAGCAGAGGGAGGCCCGCGTACCACAAAAAAAAAAAAAAAAAAAAAAAACGACAGAGGAGAAGCATGAAGACCACTCAGGAAGTTACTATAAAGATCCAGGCAGAAGTTGACGAGGGCTGAATCTAGGGTGGTGACATTAAGAATGGAGAGGGACTGATGTTTAGTGATAGCAAGTTCATTGTATGGATGTGATTTAGTGATGGAGAGGATGCTGAGAGGGAAGAGTCTAATATCTAGTATGTCTTCCCGGTTTCTGGCTTGGGTGCCTGGCTGGAGGGGAGGAGCCTTGTACTGTGTTACCCACTCTCAGCAACAGAAACCTGGCTAAGTGAACGGTTTAGGGTAGGGTTGCCGAATAAAATACAAGACCCTCAGTTAATCAGAGTTTCTGAATAATAACAAATAAAAGTTTAGTCGGCAATACGTGGACATAAAGAAAGGTCAGAGTAGAGGTGGCTTGTAGTTAATGAGATAGCAGAGAAGATGAATAGGCAGGAAAAGCCTTGAGCTGAGAGATTATTTTTTCACAGAAACCAGAAACAGCAAACACTCAACAAAAGATCTTGCTCTTGAGCACTTACAGCGATAGCTTGGCTTACTGTACCATATATATGTTAGAATTTTTCCATTTCAATCTGATGCTGGGTAATTTACTTCATGTTGCCATAGTGAAATATTCAACTTGGGCTTAAGAAACAGTACTGTGGAAGTGAGGAAAAAATAGAATCTTACTGACAGCACATTTATGTACCAATTTGTTTTTCAAGATATTCTGGTCATATTTAGACCTAGGAAATCATGATTTCCTAAAAATGTACTCAATTGGATTGATGTTCTTTACTATCCTTCTAATTCTGAAAATGTTAATGTGCATGGTTCATTCGATTTCCTTCTCATTTTAGTGGCATTTTTCTTCTTAGCAATTCTGACTTAAGTATGGACTGGGGAAATGAATTTTTAGAGAGGCAGGAGGAAGTTGCTAGGCTGACAAGAAAGACTTCTTTTTCTCACAATATGTTCTGCTTTTCTAGAAAAATACTACCTAGTTATTGTCACTAAAATATCTCCAAGTGAAAATAGACACTTAGCTTTCATTTGTTTAGAGCAGTGATAGCAAAGGAGATAGGATGATAGATATTTCTATCAAGTTAAAACATAGATGTAAAGGAGAACAGAACAGGAGACGCTAAAAACAATATCGATTGGCATCTATAAGGCTACTAGAAGCCATATGTTGCAAGTATGGTCCTCAGAATTGATCAATTTCTATAGGCTGGGTTGCTAAGAGTCATACAGAAGTGGGATTTGCAGTTGGATCTTAAGAGAATGGGTATGATTTACATAAGAGAGCAAGAAGGACATTCCAAGAGGGAAGGCAATTTGGGCAGACTCATAGAAGCAGGACCTCACCACAGTCTCTGTAGGGTACGTTCAGATTACTAACCTACCTGAACAAGGAGACTGTGTTGGGGAATCAGGAGTCAGTTTGAATAAAAGTGAAATAACAGAGGGCCTTAAAAGTGATACAGGGGCTTCCCTGGTGGCGCAGTGGTTGCGCGTCCGCCTGCCAATGCAGGGGAACCGGGTTCGCGCCCCGGTATGGGAGGATCCCACATGCCGCGGAGCGGCTGGGCCCGTGAGCCATGGCCGCTGAGCCTGCACGATGGCCGCTGAGCCTGCGCGTCCGGAGCCTGTGCTCCGCAACGGGAGAGGCCACAACAGAGGAAGGCCCGCATACCACAAAAAAAAAAAGAAAAAAAAGTGATACAGAGGAGTTCTGGCAAAAATGAACCAACAAAACCAATATTGTCCTAAGGTGATTCTGGCAGTGTAAAATGGATGAAGGATTAGAGGCAGGAGATAGGGGAAAGAAAGAGGGACTAGCTAGATAAACAGCTGTGTGGCTCAGTTATGCTAGATAAAAGGGACTCTGTAGATCCATGCCTTCTTGGAACAGTTACTGAATTTCACTGCATTCTGCTCTTTCTATAGGGCAGGCAGGGGTCAGCAAACTGCATCTGTAAAGGGCCAGATAGTTTATATATAGTTTATAGAAATTCATATACAGTTTATATAAGCCTAAACAGCATATAGTTTAGGCTTTGGGAGCCACAAGGCAATCTCCGTTCCAACTACTCAACCTTGCCATTGTAGCAAGAAAGCAGCCATAATTAATACCAAAAACAAATGGTGTTGGTCTTCCAATAGAATTTTATTTACAAAATTGGGCAATGGGGTAGATTTGGCCTGTGTGCCATAGTTTGCCTACCCCTGCTCTATGGCATTAGGTAAATCCAGGTTTATAAAGCTTTTGGACAGCTTGGATGAAAAGCACTACTATGTAATTCTAGTTGCCTAATTTCCTTGTTATTCAGACAGTTAAACTCCTTAGCCTATAAACAACATATGTGGGCAGGGAAAATTCTTTCTTGGATTGTGCTTCCTCTGGAGTGGAATTAGTGTCATTATTATTGCTAATATGCTGTTCCCTAGTCATCTGTCTCATTATTTTTATGACTCATGTCCCTGTGATGAAGGCAATAAATGGAATGAGTGATCTTCATAGAATGTAAGCATAAGAGAGGGGGGACAACTTAGCATGTGTGATGGAAATGATCCAAGTCTATCTTGAAATCTTAGGGTGATAAAAAATAGGACCACGTGTATTGCTGTGATATCATGCAAATTTCTAAAGGTGTATCTGTCAAATGCATGAATATTTTGATTAAGGTTCAGTTGTTCAGTTTCAGCAACTCTCAGCCCAGGAAAAAAGCAAGTGGGAAATGCAGAGCTGGGCTAGAGGAGATAAGGATTAGGTGTAGGAGGACAGAAAAGGAAGAGACAGAATAAGGAAGAAGGAAGATAAAGGGGATAAAAGGTAGAGAGACTAGTGAGAGGGAGAGAAAGGAGGGCTCCAGTTTCTGGCTTTGCTCAAGGCTGTAAGTAGATCCATGTGTATACAAGGAAAGCTTGCTCATAAAAGAAAGCTTCCAAAGGGACTGATCTGAATACATATAATTCTAGGACTTTCTTCTGTTGACAAGAAAAATGCACAACCTAAAAGTTGCAAGTTATGTTTTATTCAGGGACCTTACTAGAGCCTGGGAGACAGCCTCTCAGATACCTCTGAGGAGCCAGGATATAGGAGTTTTCCCTGGGGGGGAAATTGTACTTCTTAGTCTCTAACCTAGAGAAATTCCAGCACACTTGCATGACAGAAATATACAGCAACTGTGTATTAGCTAAAAAGTGTCAATAACTTAAATATTCACCAATAGAGGAACGGATAAATACGCATATATCCTCCAGACGCACTGAATGAAAAAACAGGTTCCATAACATATGTAGACTACAATACCATTTATGTGAAAATAACACATACAAAACTGCTACATTTTCAGAGTATTTCAGTACATAAGAAATGTTCTAGAAAGATTAATATTAAATATTTACTTATTTATTAACAAGGAGAATGTATTACTTATGGAATTAAAAAGTAACTGGAAAAAAGTGGAAAGAGCTACAGGAAGGATATCGATCAATGTGAGGGGAGTTCCTCAAAAGAAAACTAAGATCAGAAAGGCCAGTGCTGCCAAGGAAAGCTCACAGAGCATTAATCAGACCCGGCTCTAAAGACTCTGACACCACTAAAATACGACCCATGCAATTTTAACTTTTCTTAGTCTCAGTTTTCTCATTTGTGGAAAGTGAATACTAATATTTATCCTTTGCATCCTACTTCACATCACCCATTTTATTTACAGCATTATCTTTATCTGAAATAAACTGGTTCACTCATTCCTGCTCCTCTTATTTGCCTATTGCCCAATCTTTCACATCACACCTTTTGAGAGTAGACCTGCCCTCTTTATCACAATGTCCTGAGGTCCTAAAAACAGTATTTAGCACACAGGAGTTACTTGACCACTTCAGACTTGTTTTAGCCTCAGGGCCTTTGCACACAGTCATCCCTTTGTCTGGAAAACACTTCCTCCCACCTCCTCAGAGCTGGTTCTTTTCTGTCACACAGGTCTCAGCTACAATGTCATCTCCACAAAGATATCTTTCCTGACAACCCTATCTCACATTGCCTTCCCACACCATCACTTTCTAACACATGCCAAAGCTTCATTTTCTTCATAGCACTAATACTTGGAAAATATTTATTGATTTATTTACTTAATAACTTATTACTATTTTCTTTTATTTTGTGTCTCTCCAAACTAAAATGGAAGCTAGCATTAGAGCAAAGGCTTTGTATGTCCCATTTGACAAATATAGCCCCAATACTTAAAATGCTTGGAACAGAGTAGGTGCTCAATAAATACTGAATGAACAAATGAACGAGTGTACGCATGCATGAATGCCTACAAGCAAGCCAATACAGCTATATGGGAGACAACAAGGGAAAGCATGCTAGAGGATGAAATACAAAAGATTTAGCACACAGGGTGCTGGCTCTTTGTCGATCACATTAACTAGTATTTTTCTATAATTTAGCTGGACAATTTGTGTTCCTCAACGTGTAGATATATTTTTAGAATTATCAGAATGGAGCAGATACCGACCACTACTCCCCTTGTCCACGTCACCATTATTTGTTAGCTAGACTAATGCAGTAGGCTTTAAAATGATCATGATTTGCTATTTTTGTCTCTTTATTAATAAATATCTGGCATGTGTCATACCTTAAATTATGTGCTAAGGATACAAAGAAAAACCAGATTATCATCTTTGCCCTCAAGAGGCTCATAGCAGTGTTGAATGATACCTATGGCAAACAAAATCATCAGCTCTAAGGTCCAATAACAAAAATACCATATGAGAAGTATAAACAAAGTTTTATAGAAATGCAAAGTTTTTTTGAGTGAGGAGTCCAGGGAAGACATTATGAATAAGGGAACACTTTAGCCGGACCTTGAAAGATTTATAGGCTTTTGACAGTGATGATAAGGGTGACTAATGCAGGCTGAGGAAAGAACAAGAGGGAAAGCATGGAGATGGGAAAGCCTATGGATTATTTCAGAATTGGCGAACAGCACAGTTTGATTGAAGCACAAGTATAATAAAAGAATAGTGAGATATGACGTTGTAAAAAAGTAGGTTAGGAGGCTTGAAAATAGTGGAGAAGTAGAAGAGAAAGTGTGGTGGAACAAGAGAGGGAGCCAATAAATAAACGACACAAAAGAGGGCTCAGCTGATGTTAGACAATGGAGTCAACAGTGAAGTCAGTGTAGGGGTCTGAGTGTCAGGCTAGGACCTGTCTGGGGTTGACCATAGTGGAAAAGGGTACGGTTACAATTACAGATCGAAGAGGCAAGGGATCCTGGAATAGCAGCAGGGACACTACTGAAAGAGCCTATGCAGGGGTCCAGGCTGCTCTAGGTGACAAACGAATCTGAACTAAGTAATTGTCTGGAGAGAATAGGAAAGGGGCTGGACATCACTGGGAGCACAAGGCCTTGTGGTTACTCAGTGCAAGTGAGACAGCAGGAGATTTGAGAAAACAGAATGTCTGGACTTCAGTTTGAGAACTTGAAAATGGAGCATTTCAAAGTGACAATGATATTTAAGGCATGAGATTGCTTATGCATAACTGAAGCGTAGTAGAGATAAAGCTTCTTGAAGTTGAAGGTGTTGTAATTTGAGTACACTAGATAAGTTTTTAAAAGACAAGAGCATTGAAGATGGCGGAATAGAACCCTGAACTCACCTCCTCCCACAGGCAAACCAAAATTACAACTATTTATGAAGCAACTATGGATGAGCACAACCTAAAGACTAGCGAAAAGATTTTCCACAACTAAAGATATAAAGAAGGAACCATAACAAGATGGGCAAGAGGGATGTAGATGTGATATATTCAAAACCCATACACTCAGGTAGACAACCCACCAACGGGAGGATAATCACAATTGCAGAAGTTCTCCCCAAAGAGCAAGGGGTCCAAGCCCCACATCAGGCTCCTCAGCCTGGAGGTCCTGCACCAGGCAGATGACCCCGGAATGTCTGGCTTTGAAGGCCAGCGGAACTTGCATATGGGAAAGCTGGAGGGCTGTAGGAAACAGAGACTCTGCTCTTAAAGGGTGCATACAAAATCTCGCATGCTCCGAGATCCAGCACAGAGGCAGTAATTTGAAAGGAGCCTGGGTCAGACCCACTTGCTGATCTTGGAGAGCCTCCCTGAGAGGCAGGAGGCAACTGCAACTCCCCCCGGAGACACAAACACTAGCAGAAGCCATTTTTCAGGAGCTCATTCTACCACGATGACACTAGTACTGGCAAGCACCATTCTGGAGTCCTCCCTCTAGCCTATTAGTGATGGGGACCCACCAGCTGCTCTGCACCAGTCCCAGGACCTCCACAGGCTGAGAAGCCAGCTGCATGGGGACCCAGTGCTGCCCACTGGAAGGCCAACGCCAGTCCCAGGCTCAGCCAGGTCCCCCAGCAAGACGCCCCAGGACATGGCACTGCCCACCAATGGGCAGGGGGCAGCCCCGGGATCCCAAAGACCCCACACACAGCTGCCCTGGGAACCAGCCCCACTCATCAGCATGTGGCACCAGCCCCAGGACTCCCAGGCCCTGCAGCCAGCCAACCTTGGACCCAGCCCCGGACCCACAACCAGTGGCCCTGGTCACTGGTCCTGCTCACCAGTGGGCCGGTGCCAGCCCTGGAACCCTCAAATCCTACAGCCAGCTAACCTGGGACGTGGCCCTGCCCCCCTGTGGACAGCTGAATAGACATTTTTCCAAAGAAGACATACAGATAGCCAACAGACATGTGTAAAAGGTGATCAACATCACTAATCATCAGGGAAATGCAAACCAAAACCACAATGAGATATCACTTCACACCTGTCAGAATGGCTATTTATCAAAAAGAGAACAAATAACAAGTGTTGGCAAGGATGTGGAGAAAAGGGAACCCTCATGCACTGTTGGTGGGAATGTAAATTGGTACAGTCACTATGTAAAACAGTATGGAGGTTCCTCAAAAAATTAAAAATAGAACTATCATACAATCTAGCAATTCCACTTCTGGGTATTTTTCCAAAACAAAAACACTAATTTGAAAAGATATTTGTTATACAGCAGAAACTAACACAACATTGTAAAGCAATTACACTCCAATAAAGATGTTAAAAAAAGAAGAAAAGATATATGCACCCCTATGTTCATTGCAGCATTATTTACAATAGCCAAGGTACAGAAGTAACCTAAGTGCCCACTGATAGAAGAATGGATAAAGAAGACGTGGTAAATATACACAATGCACTACTACCCATCATAAAAAAGAATGAAATCTTGCCATTTGCGACAACATGGATGGACCTATAGGGTACTATGCCAAGTGAAATAAGTCAGACAGAAAAAGACAAATACTGTATGGTACCACTTATATGTGGAATCTAAAAACACCAAACATACAAATAAGCAAATATAACAAAACAGAAAGAGAGTCACAGATACAGAGAAAACAGGTGGTTGCCAGAGGGAGGGGAGTGAGAGGATGAGTGAAATAGGTAAGGGAGATTAAGGTGTACAAACTTCCAGTTACAAAATAAATGAGTCACTCGGGTGAAACGTACAGCATGGGGAATAGAGTCAATAATACTGTAGTATCTTTGTATGGTGACAGGTGGTAAGTAGACTTACTTATCATGGTGATCATTTTGTAATGTATAGAAATATCAAGTCACTACATTGTGCATCAGGAACTAACATAGTGTTATAGGTCAATTATACTTCAAAAAACAAAGAAACTCCTAGAAAAAGAGATCAGATTTGTGGTTACCAGAGGCGGGGAGGTGGTGGGAGGGGGAATTGCACGAAGGTGGTCAAAAGGTACAAACTTCCAGTTATAAGACAAATTAGTACTAGGGATGTAATGTACAACATGATTAATATAATTAACATTGCTATACGTTATGCATGCAAGTTAAGAGAGGGACTTCCCTAGTGGCGTAGTGGTTAAGAATCCACCTGCCAATGCAGGGGACACAGGTTCGATCCCTGGTCTGCGAAGATCCCACACACCGTGGAGCAGCTAAGCCCGTGCGCCATAACTACTGAGCCTGTGCTCTAGAGCCCGCGAGCCACAACTACTGAGCCTGCGTGCCTCAACTACTGAAGCCCACGCACCTAGAGCCCGTGCTCCACACCAAGAGAAGCCACCGCAATGAGAAGCCTGCGCACCGCAATGAAGAGTAGTCCCCGCTCGCCACACCTAGAGAGAGCCTGCGTGCAGCAACGAAGACCCAATGCAGCCAAAAGTAAAATAAATAATTTTTTTAAAAAAGTTAAGAGACTACATCCTAAGAGTTCTCACCACAAGGAAAAATAACATTTTTCTTTTTCTTTTATTTTGTATCTATATGAGATGATGGATATTCACTAAAATTGTTGTGTTAATCGTTTCATTATGCATGTAAGTCAAATCTTTATGCTGTACACCTCAAACTTATACAGTGCTGTATGGCAATTATATCCCAATAAAACTAGAAGAAAAAATAATGAAATAAAAGACAAGAGTTGCATAAATCATCAGTTAGGCGGGAAAGAGTGAATGTAACCTCTTAAAGAGCAAATTCTTAGTAAGTAATTTGTGTAGGAGCAAATCTTGACTTAATTTCTTTATTCTTGTTTTAAGGATCTATCACATATAAAACTTTCAAAGACATATAATTGTCAGCTATGTTTTACTTTTGCAAAAGGTAGCTCAGAATACTCCTTTAAAGTATAATAGAATGTAAATTACAAATTGCACATTAACTGTACTGCTTTCTTGGAATTTCTAATCTAATTGATTTAGTGAGGGTTCAATCTGCTCCCAATTAGCTATGAGAGTTTAAGCAGATCATTCAGTAAACATCATCATTGAACCATTAGAGTCACAATCAGGGAATTATTATTTATTTGGTTTGGTATTTGATGCTAGTAACATGTTATTTGCTATATATAAGAATAGTAGGGCTTCCCTGGTGGCGCACTGGTTGAGAGTCTGCCTGCCGATGCAGGGGACACGGGTTTGTGCCTCGGTCCGGGAAGATCCCACATGCCGCGGAGCGGCTGGGCCCGTGAGCCATGGCCGCTGAGCCTGCGCATCCGGAGCCTGTG
>NC_041234.1:114785861-114841132 GCF_002837175.3 Physeter macrocephalus
AAAAAAAAAAAAAAAAAAAAAAAAAAAAAAAAAATAGTAAACATTTTAATTGATGATATTTTATTCCACCTATATAAAGTATAGGCATTTTTTAATCTTTAATATTCCCAGTATGACTAAAATAGTTGAAGGAACTTTTCTCAAATGATTAACAATTCAGGTGAATTGTTTATCATTTGACATTACCAGGAGTTTAAAAGAAACTCTCAGTCTAACTTTTATAATTACATTAATTGAACATGACTCAACAGCATGAATTACTCATACTGTCATTACCTTAAAGTTTCTGGCAGTATTAAAAAGACTGAGGCAAATGTGGACAAATAGCTTGAGTTTCAAAAGATTCCATGAAGTCATCAAATATCTATTATGGGCTTCTCAAGGCTTCTCAGATATAGTGGTGTGACAAATATCTATTATGGGCTTCTCAAGGCTTCTCAGATATAGTGGTGTGTCTTACCGTAAATTGAAATAATTAAGGTCTCTTTGACCTTGGCTGCATTTTAGTGATGGTCTTTGCAAAAAAATACAAATTGTGTTTTAACAATTTTCCTTCTCTCATAGCATAAAAGAAGCCTTATTTTCAACGTATAACCATTTTTAGGGACTTCTAAAGCATCTGAAGACAACTAAGGCCACCTAGGTCTCCATCTCCCAATGTCTCCTCCAAAAAAATAAAAGAAAAACCGGAAGGAAAAAATAAGCCTACACAAAAACCAAGAAAAGACAAAAGAGAGGAAATAGCAACAGGACCCAATGTGGGTCTAAAAACTGTGAGAGGGCTTCCCTGGTGGCGCAGTGGTTAAGAATCTGCCTGCCAGTGCAGGGGACACGGGTTCGTGCCCTGGTCCGGGAAGATCCCATATGCCGCGGAGCGGCTAGGCCCGTGAGCCACAACTACTGAGCCTGCGCGTCTGGAGCCTGTGCTCCGCAACGGGAGAGGCCGCAACAGTGAGAGGCCCACACACCGCGATGAAGAGTGGCCCCCACTCGCCGCAACTGGAGAAAGCCCACACACAGAAACGAAGACCCAACACAGCCAAAAATAAATAAATAAATTTATTTAAAATAAAACAAAAAACTGTGAGAAAGCGTAAACCCATCCTCAGTGTGAAAATACTAAAAAAACAAGTGTCTGAACATAGATAACAGAGAACTTTAAAACTACATGCAATTTGAAGGTGCAGTCTTCAAAACTCATAGTTTCTTGGAGAGAAAAGTGGTAAGAGGAAGGGAAAAGCATCCATTGGCAGTTGGATGGTGAAGTTGAAAAGGAGCAAAAGAGAAAATTTTAGGGGTCATGCAAGACAAGAGATCCATAAAATCAGAGAACACACAATCACTCCCCACCAACCAAAACAAACAAATCCACTAAAGTATCTGGACTTTGCTATTCTGACAGAAGGGTATGTCATTAAACTAGGAATCCTGTAAAACACACAACACCACAAAAATGAATAAGAAGAAAATTAATGGTTCACATAGGGTTCTAGGAGAAACTAGAAAATCAAATTCAGTACATAACAACTGAGGTAGCCTAACCCCAGAAAAGCAATCATGAAGCAAAAAAAAAAAAAAAAAGTTAATGTAGGATAATACTCCAAATGAAATTAAACAGACACAAATAAAACTTTGGTGACATTTTTTTAAAAATTACCTTGAATCAGAAATTCAAAAGCTGAAAACAGAAATGGGCAAAACACAGGAAGAAATTAAAAGAATTGACTGAACTCAGGAAAAAAATGGAACAAAAATAAGACATTTTATAAATGAAGAATAAATTACAAGGTTCTCAAGTGAGAATGGACCTTAGTAAAATTTAATAAAATGCACTGAAGAATATTTAGGATCAAGAAAACAACCAATAGAATGAAAATGAGATCAGGAAAGTAAAAAGGGTAGCACAGAAAGTAAAGGAAATAGAAGACAAGCAAAGAAGGAATAACATATTATTGTCGTCCTGGTAAAAAGATAAGCAATAGAACAAAACTGTTACTTAAAATTATAATCCAAGAAAACTTTCCAGAAATAAAAAAGATCTATGTCTACCTACACATTGAAAATACACAAGTCAACTCCAAGATATAGCCTACTTCAACTACAAGATTTCAAAGATGAAGATAAAATCTTCAGGGCCTACAGGCAAAAAGATCAAGTACCATATAAAGGCAAAAGCATTCGACTGGCATCAGACATTCAAAAACAATATTATAAAGCAAAGCAAAAATGGACCAGCATTTTACAAATACTCAATGAAATTAATTATGAACTAGGGCTTTTATATCCAACAAACTTGCCCAATAAGTATCAAGGCTTTTAAATACACACACACACACACACACACACACACACACAGTTTTTCAACATACAAAACCTTAGGGAATTCTGCACCCATGAGCTCCTTTTGAGAAATCTACTAGAACAAATATTGGCAAACTACATCCATAGATTACTTCTAGCCTGTCCTATTTTTGTATGAGGACTGAGATAATGTTTTTTACATTTTTTAACTGGTGAAAGAAAATTTTAAAAATAACAATATTTTGTGACCTGTGAAAATGATATGCAAGTTAAATTTCAGTGTCTATAGACAAAGGTTTATGGGAATACAGCTACATTCATTTGTTTATTGTCTATAGTAGTTTTTGTGCTACAAAAGCAGAGCTCAGCAGTTGTGACAGAGATGGTATGGCCTGCAAAGCCTAATATATCTACTATCTGGCCTGTTAGAGAAAAAGTTTGCCAACTTCTGCACTAGAAGATAAGCTTCTCTCAACCAAAAGATATTTGGAAGAATTCAGCAAAAGGACTGATGGTAAAGCATTTTGGTAGGTAGCTAGGTAAGTGGGTTGAGGGATGGATGGATGATACAGATTTAAAGACCAAAACAAATTTGGGAGAAATGAAAGACTCATATATAAATGTTATATGTTTTGACAAAGTAAAAGCAATTCAACCAATAAATGGGATAAAGGAAAGCAGAGATGAAAATAGAATAGCCAATAGACAGAAGGCATGATACAAATAAAAAATGATAAACCAGACATCAATAGGTTAAATAAGAAAACAAGAAACTGTGTATATTTTAAAAGGTACAAACACAAAGATAACCACCAGAAAAAAATGTAAACTTTTCTAAACCCCTAAAATATGCGTGTGTTAAATTAAAGAACAAAGGATACACATTTTATAGAGAAACATAGCAAATATAATAAAATACACACAATTATAAAAGATTGTGACAAAATTGAGAATAAACAAATACTTCATAAAATTAAATGGGCTTTACCTAATCAGTAAAAGAGGACAATTTTCAATTTCACTCACAGAGCAAAACGCAACTCTCAAGAAACACACCTCAAGCTGATTCAAAAAGGCTATAAAGAGAGGGACAAAGGTATACCAGACAAATGGAAACAGAAGTATGGAAACAAAAAAAGAGCAGTAAATTCAAGCCCCAAAAGCAAAATGACATAACAAAAGAGGGACAATTTTTCATATGAAAGGCCACAATGCAGAATGATGATACCTTTAAGAATATTACCAAATAGTAAGCAACAAACTTAATGAAATAAAAACTATGGAAATTGCAAGGAGTCAGAAACAGCAATACAGCAAGAATAGAAGACTTTAGTACTCCACTCTCAGGACAAAACAGATTGAGTGGACAAAAAATCACTAAGGAGAGAGAAGACCTAAACAACATAATCAACAAGGTAGAATTTATGAACATATGTACAACTTTTCACTCTGATCATAGAGAACACACCTTTTCAATAGCCCATGGCATATTCACAAAAACTGATCAGACATTAAGTTACAAGAAAACATCAATAAATTTCACAAAGGAGCAATATTACAAACAACCCTCACCAATCATAAAGCAGTTAAACTAGAAATTACTAATAAAAACAAAATTCATTCATTTTTGTCAAGCAAAGAAAATTGATATTTGCAATCCTTCCACCATTAGCCAATATAACTTAAAAAAAAACACAGGCACCTACCATGTGCCAGGCACAGGGATTCAGAGATAATCAGCTGTGATCCTTGCCCTCAATAGCAGCAAGTCTGGCCGAATTAAAAGAAAGAAACAATCAGCATACAATACAGTGAGGTTTGCAACAACAGGTGTTAACTGCTGTGGCTTCCAGCTCTTCTAGATGCCCTGGTACTAAATAGATACAATCTCCATAGGAATATCCTTAGTTTTTGTTTTTTTTGGCCACGCTGGGGCATGTGGGATCTTAGTCCCTACCAGGGACCGAACCTGCACCCCCTGCAGTGGAAGCACTGAGTCATAACCCCTGGACTGCCAGGGAAATCCCCAGGAATATCCTTATTTTTAGGAAATACACACTTTTATATTTAGCAGAAGGGGCCATGAGGCACACAAGTGACTCTCAAGTGGTTCAGAAAGATTGAGAGTAAATGATGAAGCACATGGAGTAAACTATAAAATACAAAAGGGAACTCTGGGTAAAGGGTATCTGGTTTGCTCATACTGTTCATATCTTGGAACATTTTTAAAGTTTGAAATTGTTTCCAAAGAAAAAGTTTGAGTAAAAAACGAAACCACCTCTATAGCAAGGCATTTCCTGCTTTAAAATTAATATCTGTGATATGAAAGAGATAAAAATATCTCAAGTTTTTCAGCTTTTCAATTTACCTTTATATGAATCTTCCCTGGCTACGTTTTCTTTTTCTTATACCATGTTGCAAGCCTTGTTCAAATGCCTGTTTTTAGACTCTGTCTAAATATTTATAAATAATTCCTTTCCATTACTTTCAAATTCGCTCTTTTCTATGAGATTGAACTTTGGTTATTTAAGCCAATATTCCACAATATGAACACAAAGTTGAAAACGGCTAATCGTAGGGAAACCTTTGAAATTTAGGAATTACATGGTTCACACTTCTAACAGCAAAGCCCACGTCCTTGAAGAGCTTCACTTCTGAGATGCAAAGAAACCTGACTAAAGAGGATAGGGAAAAGATGTGGCACATATATACAATGGAATATTACTCAGCCATAAAAAAGAAACGAAATTGAGTTATTTGTAGTGAGGTGGATGGACCTAGAGTCTGTCATACAGAGTGAAGTAAGTCAGAAACAGAAAAAACAGATACCATATGCTAACACATATATATGGAACCTAAGAAAAAAAAAGGTCATGAAGAACCTAGGGGTAAGATGGGTATAAAGACACAGCCCTACTCACAGAGAGTGGACTTGAGGATATGGGGAGGGGGAAGGGTAAGCTGTGACAAAGTGAGAGAGTGACATGGACATATATACACTACCAAACATAAAACACAGAGCTAGTGGGAAGCAGCCACATAGCACAGGGAGATCAGCTCGGTGCTTTGTGACCACATATACATATGTTCCCATATCTCTTCCCTCTTGCGTCTCCCTCCCTCCCCCCCTCCCTGGTGGGATCAGGTAGTGAGCTCTAGAAGGTGGCAGGGCCCTATTCTGAAGGACAAGTAGAGTAAGGGAACAAAAAACACCGAAAAACAAACAAACAAACGGTAAAGACAAAGGAACTGCGTTTACTTGTAAAATATATAGGCTTATGAAGAAAAAAGCTTCCTTCCTCCTCATATTTTTGACTTACCTAAGACAAACTTCTTCCCCTTCATGTCCGGCACGGCCAGAGCTCCCAGGACAAAGGGTCTCGTGAAGAGAAAAAACGGTCTCATCAGAAGGGTTAACCGCCCCTCCACCGTATTCTGTCCCTCCGGGGCTCACAGGAAGCACTAACTATCCCCGCCCCATTCTGGGCTCAGATAGGGTCACGTGGCTGAGTCCTGGCCAATGAAATGTGGAGGAATAGGAACCACTTCCGTGTGCACTTCTGTTCGCCAGCCCCGCGTGTTTGTGAGCTGGGAGTGCATACTTTGTTTCAAAATTAGGCAACATGTTCTACTCGTTCCTTTGTGCTGAAAGAGAACGACCTGGTTCTTAAAAAACACCAGGTGCTCTTTGACATTGTCTCTTCCCTCATTTGCAATGCAGTTGCAAAGAATCCAGATTCTGAGGCCCAAGGAGCTGGCAGAGCCATGTGATGGAAGAGACGTGTCTGGCTGACTGCACTGAACTATGAGATGTGCAGTAAATCAATCATTATTTGTTAGCCCTCCCCCAACACCCCACTAAATACTCTACACTTTAGAGAGGTTTTGAAGATTAAGTAAGGAACATGCCCGGCACAAATTGTTACAGAAGTGGTTACTATTATTATACTTTGTTTCGCAGAGATATTCTTGGCTTCAAAGATGTTTACCAGCAGTATAACCGAAAAACAATTCTATAAGTTCTTCAAGCTCCTCTCCTCATCTGAAAATGGAGAAAACCCATTTAACAATTGTCCCCTAATATATATCAAATACATATATATTTTGATACAAATATCCCCTAATATATACCATAGAGTCACCTAAGTTCAGAAGACATAAAATTGAACAAGATCTATAAGGTCCTTGATTTCACGGGGCTTACATTCTAGTAGGAACTGAGGTTATAAATATTATGGGGTTCCCTGGTGGGGCAGTGGCTGAGAGTCCGCCTGCCAATGCAGGGGACACGGGTTCGTGCCCCGGCCTGGAAAGATCCCACATACCGTGGAGCAGCTGGGCCCGTGAGCCATGGCCGCTGAGCCTGCGCGTCCGGAGCCTGTGCTCCACAATGGGAGAGGCCACAACAGTGAGAGGCCTGTGCTCCGCAACGGGAGAGGCCACGACGGTGAGAGGCCCGCGTACCGCAAAAAAAAAAAAAAAAAAAATTATAGGGAATAAAATAACACAAATTATTATGAAGACTATAAACAAGGCGACTTGATAGAGATGGACTGGGAATTAGATGTAATTTAGATTGGGCTACTTAAAAAGTTATTACTGAGCAGGTGGCATTTGAGCTAAGACCTGAATGGCATAAAGGAGCTGGTTGTGGGTGCAAAGTTCAAGGAGAAGAATGCCCCAAATAGAGGGAACAACCAGGGCACAGGCTCTGAGGAGGAAATAACATGTTAATAAACAGGCCAATGTAGCTAGAGTGGTTGGTGAATGTGGGAGAGAGTAGGATAAGATGAGGTTGGAGACTGAGGCAGGAGCTAGATTGTGTTGAGATTTTCTAGTCACATCAAGTATTTTGGACTAAGATATAAGACAGTTTAAGATTTTAAGCAGGGGAATGGCATGATATGATTAAACTTCAGAAATATAATTTTGGCTGCTGCATGGAAATTGGGCTGTAGGGCAAGCAGCAAGAGTGAAAGTCAAAGGACAAATTAGGTGACTATTGTAATTATTTAGACAAGAGATGATGGTGGCTTGAGCTAGACTGGTAGCAGTGGAGATGGAAAGAAAGATTTGGTATATGTATTTTAGTGGTAGAGCCAACAAGACTTGGAAGTGCATTGGATATGGAGGTGAGGATGCAGTAATTCTCAAGTCCTGGGCTTGTGCAATTAGGTAACTAGGTGATGTTATTTACTAAGATAAGGAAGATTAGAAGAAAAAGAGGTTTTGTGTCACTTCTCTCTCTCCCTCTCTCTCTCTCTCCCCCCTCTCTGTCTTTGAGAGGAGGAATCTCCTGTGGTCATGTAAATAACAGTTATACTATTAATAAAAATTAATGACAGCATCCATTTTGTTGAAGTAAGAGTATTGTTGTGTGTGAGTGTGTGTGTGCACACACATGCAATATACAGTCATTAGATATGGCTTTGGCCCAGGTGAGTATGTAAGTGCTGCTTCTAGAAAGTTAGGAGATTCCTGTACCAGAGCACTGATCATTGAGATCTGTAGCTCAAACAATGGAGAGTGCCCAAGTCTTTGGTCCAGCGGAGCTAATAAATCCAGACAGCAGCTAACTTAGGACCTCAGGGGAAAACACGACCATCTTGCATTGCCTGGTGGTCTGGATGTTTTGGAATTCCAGAGCAAATGGGTTTCCCTTCTTCAAAGCTTTATGTGTTCAGAGATTTTATCTTATGAAAGTCACTGATAAACATGTTGGCCAGCATAATGCACTGTGGCACTGTTCCAGATTTTTACTAGAGAATTTATAAAAAACAAAGTTCT
Source organism: Physeter macrocephalus (assembly GCF_002837175.3). NCBI lineage: Eukaryota > Metazoa > Chordata > Mammalia > Artiodactyla > Physeteridae > Physeter > Physeter macrocephalus. Next base: position 114,793,950 of record NC_041234.1, read on the forward strand.
AGTAAGATGTGTACATTTATTACATTTCTTTTATTTTAGTTTTATTGCAAACATAAGAAGGGCTGGGATTATGCTGCTCGATATTTATTTTCTCCATCATTGTTTTAATTCTTCACAACACTTTTGCACATATGAAACTGGGGTTCAGAGAGATTATAAGACTTGCCAAAGGTCACACAGAGAATAAATGGTAAAGTAGGACACTCCAATCCAGGTTTGTCTGACACAAAGATCAGTGTACTTTTGCCTGTACCAGGTGGTCTCCTGGGTTCCCTATAGAGCAGCTAGACATAATCTGCCTTGTATTTGATAAAGAACAGCTCTTTAATGGATTTTCTATAAAAATCAGTTAGAGAATGGTGGAGATTGGGGTCAGCCTCATCCAAATCTCATGGACTGTGGGGGTAAGTGTAGTCCCCAAAGTAAAATCAAGGGGTCTCTAATATACTAATATATTATATTATATATATTATATAATATATATATTATGTATATTATATATATATAATATATATAATATATAACTAATATATTCCAAAATGGTCCCCAAGTTCCTGCCCCTGATATACATACCCTGTATAATCCTTTCTCTTTGAGTGTGGGTAGGGCCTGTGAATACGATGTGATATCACCCCTGTAATTATGTTACATTATATGGCAAAGGTGAAAGAACTTTTTGGATGTAAGCAGAATCCCTAATCTGTTGATTTTGAGACAGTCAGAAGAAAGAGTATACTGGGTGGGCCTGACCTAATCAGGTGAGCCATTTTATAACCAGGGCCTTGGCCCTGGCCTTAGCCTTCCCTAAAGTCAGAGTCTCAAAGCTGCAGAGATGCTATCTTGCTGGCCTTGAAGAAACCAACGAGTAGGTTGCGAACCACCTATGGAAAGGGGAAACCGCTAGGAGCCAAGGTACTCTGTCCTACTGCAGCAAGAAACTGAACTCTGCCAACAACCTAAATGGGTTTGGAAGAGGACCCCAAACTCCAAATTAGCACATGGCCTAGCAGACACATGTGACTGCAGCCTTATGAGACCCTGAGCAGAAGATCCGGTTCAGACTGCTGAACTGTCCGAAACTGTGAGGTGATAAAGATGTGGGGTTTTAGGGACTTCCCTGGAGGTCCAGTGGCTAAGACTCGACGCTCCCAATGCAGGGGGCCCAGGTTCGATCCCTGGTCAGGGAACTAGATCCTACATGCATGCCGCAACTAAGAGTTCGCATGCCGCAACTAAAGATGCTGCACGTGGCAACGAAGACCCTGTGTGCCACAACTAAGACCCGGCATAGCCAAATAAATAAATAGATAGATAAATGTTTTTTTAAAAAGATGTGGGGTTTTAAGCTGCTCATTGTGCAGTAATTTGTTATGCAAAAATAGAAAATGAATGCAAGGTCCTTCTCTTATTTCTGGCAGGCTAAAATATTGAACACTCCCTCTGGGCCCCTCGGCAGTTGCAGGTGTTCTGAGTAGCTGCCTAAAGGAGGTGATGGCTAAGCTGCAACAGAAGATCAGAAGCAATTATCTAGGCAAAGAGGAATATAAATGTGTTAGGAAGTGAGAAGCCTCCTCCTCACTTGAGACATTACAAAATGCTTTCCGAAAACACTGAGACTTACCATATTTGCAAAAAAGGAGAAGAAAATCCCTCCTTCTCCCGTTGCAGCTTCTTTGGCAGAACACCCGATTCAGAGTGTCCCAGAGTACATTTCATTGACCCCACCAGATTTTAGGCTTTTTGCAGATGGCAGTGAAATAATTCATCACCAACAGAAGTTTGAAAACAGTCCATTCAGTGGGGAGAGAAAAAGATTTCCGTCAACTGGCTTGGAGACCAAACTAGATGACTGAATCCCTTTCCTTAGGAAGGACCAGCTGACACCTTAATTGAGAAAAGCAGCATTTGCTTCTATCCCTAGAGAAGAAAAGAGTTTCATTTTTACAGTTGACTTATTCCCTCTGAATGAAGAGACATTTCATCACCTAGTTTCATGTTGTGATTTAATTGTATTTCTCTTAAACTGATTAGATACTGCCTCCTTTCTGCCTCCTCCCTCAGTGTGTAGTGAGGGGAGATCCTAGCTTGGCCCCTGATGCCTGAGGTCAGAGGACCAGAATCAAGAAGTTGCTCTGTTGTTTCTTTTTACATATATTTAATTATGGAGGTAGAGTTCATGTATCATTAAATTTACCTTTTTAACACGTATAGTTCAGTAGTTTGCAGTATATTCACTACATTGTGTAACCATCACCACTATCTAATTCTAGAGCTTTCCACTGCCACCCCCCCAAAACCACATATCTATTAGCAGTCAATCCCAATTGTAATTCCCCCCTTTCTCTGTCACCTGACAACCATTAACCAGCTTTCTGTCTGTATTGATGTACCTATTCTGGATATTTCATATAAATGAAATTATATAAAATGTGGTCTTTTGTGTCTGACTTCTTTCACTTAGCATAATGTTTTCAAGGTTCATCCATGTTGCAGCACACATCAGTAGTTTACTCTTTTTAATAGCTGAATAATATTCCATTTTGTAGCTATAGCACTTTTTGTTCATCCATTGATGGACATTTGTGGTGCTCTCACTTTTGTTGCCTATCATGGACAATGCTGCTATGAACATTTATGAACATATTTTTGCATGAAAATATGTTTTCAATTATTTTGGGTACATATCCAGGAGTTCCTATGCTGGTTCATATGGTAATTCTCTGTTTAGCATTTTGAGGAACTGCCAAACTAGTTTCCATGGGGGCTGCTCCATTTTACTTTATCAGCAGCAATGTATGAGGGTTTTAATTTCTCCTCATCTTTGTCAACACTTGTTATCTTCCAGTTTCCTTTTTATTATAATTGTCCTAGTGGGCATAAAGTGTTATTTCATTGTGGTTTTGATCTGCAACTCCCTAATAACTAATGATGTGAAGCATCTTGTCATTTGGCTTATTGGCCATTTACATATCTTCTTTGGAGCAATGTCTGTTCAAGTCCTTTGCCCAAGTTCTAATTAGGTTGATTGTCTTTTTGTTTTTGAGTTACAGAGTTCTTCACATATTCTGGGTGTTAAACCCTTATCAGATATATGATTTTCAAATATTCCTCTCATTTATGGGTTGTCTTTTCACTCTCTTGATAGTATCCTTTAATGCACAAAAGTTTTTAATTTTATTAAATCTAATGTATCTATCTTGTCTTTTGTTTCTTGTGATTTTGGTATCAAATACAAGAAATCATTGCCAAATCCAAAAACATGCAGGTTTGCCCCAATGTTTCCTTCCAAGAGTTTTATACTTTTAGCTCTTACATTTAGGTTTTGATCCCTTTTGAATTAATTTTTGATTATGGTGTGAGGTCAGGGTCCAAACTCATTCTCTTTCATATGGATATCCAATTATTCCAGTGCTGTTTCTTGAAAAGACTATTCCTTCCACATTGGATGATCTTATCACTCATGCCAAAAATTAATCACACATAGATATATGGATTTATTTCTGTACTCTCAATTCTATTCCATTGGTCTATGTCTATCCTGACGCCAGTACTAAACTTTCTTGATTACTGTAGTTTTGTAGAAAGTTTTGAAATTGGGAAGTTTGAGTCGTCCAACCTTGTTTGCGCGTGCGCGCGTGCGTGCGCGCGCGCGTGCGTGCGTGCGTGTGTGGCTATTCTGGATCCTTTGCATTTCCATATGAATTTTAGCATCAGCTTAACTGTAGCTTCTTGAAGTGAGGTGAGCATCCAGCCACAACCCCACTCCTTCATCAGCAGTTCTTTTCATTTTGAAGGAGGTGGAAGTGAGAGATGGGGCAGACCACAGGGCTACAGGTCCCAGGCCCTCAGGACTGTAGTGAGGCTGGGCAGCAGTGTTCACAAAGGGAGCAACAAAGCTCTGTAGCAACACTTCTTAAGCTTTAATGACTCATGCAGCCATCTGGTTGTAAAGCAGGTTCTGATTTAGTAGGTCTGGGGTGGAGACTGAAACTTATTTCTAACAACTCCTAAGTGATGCCAATGCTGCTGATCCCTGAATTACACTTTGGGAAACAAGGCATGAGTGCCATTAGCATCTACCCACTAGTGCAAAGTATGAAGCTGAGATGTCACTTAGGTTTATTCAGACTGTTCCTTATACAGTCCGTATGTTTATATTAGTTCTAATATAAACATTAGAATTAAAAGGGGTATTTGAGTGTGACAGGTGTTCACACAAGTTGCTATCTGTATTTTCTTAGGACTACCTCTGGGCACAGAATGAAGGGATAGAGTATATCTTTGTATGCAAAGTGGTTAAATTCCATCTTTCCAAAGCCTAAAAATTTATACATGCTCTGTATGGTAGACAGAATTCTAACATGGTCCCCAAGATTCCCCACACCCTGGTGGTGTACGCTTCCTGTATAACCCAGTGAATATGATAGATTTCATTCCTATGATTCCATTATATTATTTGGAACAGTTGATTTTAAGAAAGGTAGATTCTTTGGAGGGTCCTGACCTAGCCACATGAGCCCTTTAAAGTAAGGTTATAGACAGAGAAGTCAGAGATTTGAAGCACAAGACAGATTCAATATATTATTGCTTACTTAAAGATGGAGGAGGCCATGTAGGAAGGAAATTGAGACCTCAGTCCAACACCACAAGGAACTAAATTCTGCCAACAGGAGAATGAAATTGGGAGCAGACTTTTCCAGACTCCAGATGAAAACTCAGTCCTGGCTGAATCCTTGATTTCAGCCTTGTGATACACTGAGCAAAGAACCTAGCTGGACTTCTGACCTATAGAGCTGTGCTGTTTTAAGCCACTGAGTTTGTGGTAAACTAATATACAATGATACAAATACTATGCCTTCTTGATGACTGACCTAACTGTGTCTCTATTTTTCCTTCACTGTCAAGGAACTCAGAGTCAAATTTGAAGCAGAAATGTTAAAAGTTTTAGATCATTACAGTCTGTACATCTCTTTTCAATGTTTTTCTCTTAGTCACGGCTTCCTGCATTTTTGTGTATTTTGCCTGATTATTTCCATTCTTAATTATGTTTTAACATTCACTTTTATGTAATCTTTTTTTAGTCTCATTATAACAGCAATATATGCTCATTGTAGAAAATGTGGAAAATACAGTTAGGCACAAGAAGAGGAAAAAATTAAGCATTAGAATTCTATCACTTCATCGGGAGAAAACAACTGTTAATGTTTTGGTGTATTCTTTCCAGTCTTTTTCCCCATGTCCATATGTATATTTTTATATAATGAGATCATGCTGTATTATTATTCATATTCTTGTTGTAAGCTACTGCTAAACGTTTGAGGAAAAAACAAGACATAAATTAACATGTATTCAGTGGCTTGAAGGTATTTTTTCTGAGAGGCTGGTTGTTTGTCAGCAGATCTCACCTTTTTATTTGTCTGTTTCCTTCTGTTACTCCCATGACTCTTGGTGTTTACCTATGTTGAGGGTTCCCAAGACCACCCCCAGGTTCAATGATTTGGTAGGATTACTCACAGAACTCAGCATATGGTCTCACTCACAGCTATGACTTATTACAGCAAAAAGATACAAGGCAAAACCAGCAAGGAGAAAAGTAGCATGGGGATCAGTCTGGAGGAAACCTGACAAACTTTTGCAAGAGTTCTCTCCCAGTGGAGTCACAGAGGATGAACTTAATTCCTCCAGCATTAAACTGAGACAACACATGCGAAGTGTTGTCTACCAAGGAAGCTCATTAGAGACTCAGTGTTCAAGATTTTCAATAGGCTAGTATTGTAGGCACTCTTTGCCTAGCATGTACCAGAATTCCAGACTCCCAAAAGGAAAGCAGGCATTCAGAATAAATTATTGATACACTGTTTGTACAAACAGTTTAAGCAGAGCGAGCCACTGTTTTCAGTTAGCGAATGGTGGGAACCCTCCCCAAATCCAAGTTCCCAGACTCCAAACAATGGCCAACTCTGCAAGCAAGCCTGTCTAAGGATAGCAATCTCAAGACTGCTATGTTAAATCTTTCCTGCATATCACCTAAGTGCCAGATTCCCATGGTCCTACTGCAGTTATGTGTAATATTCAACGCCCCAGTTATACATTCTCTCTCACATAAAGTATATTAGCATATGGATGTCTCAATTCCAGCTGCTATAACAAATTACAGTAGAGTGGGTGTCTTAAACAACAGACTTTTATTTTTCATGTTTCTGGAGGGTGGGAAGTCCAAGATCACGGTGCTGGTGGATCCAGTGTCTAGCAAAGTCCTGCATCCCGGTTTGCAGATGGCCATTTTCTTGTTATATCCTCACATGGTGGAGAACAGAGAGAGGAAGCAAGTTCTCTTCTTATAAGGACACTGATCCTATCATGAGGGCTTCACCTTCATGACCTAATTAACTCCCAAAGCCCTCACCTCCTAATATCATCACATCAGACATTAGGATTTAAACATATAAAATTTGGGGAGACCCAAATATGCAGTACATAACAATGGATGAGAATCACCTTTATTTATATAGTTTTATAGTCAATCACAAGCAAATATCTATTAAAGCTATTACTAGGAGAGATAAGATCTGATCATGAAAGACCAACACCATGCTGAAAACTGATACTTTGCTGTCCCCTCTAGAAAATCTGGATCTGGAGTGCTGCCTCTATTTCCCCAAGGTTTCTTTCTGACTTTCTCTGTCCCACAAAAACCAAGATTCCTAAGCAAAGGCCAGGCCCAGAGTTCCATGATGTGCTACAAGGGTAGGATCAAGAGCTGTCTCACTGAGCCTTGTACAAATTGGGGCAGGCCATAATCTCAGAGGATCTGTCCCCTCTGATCCAGGCCCATGTTGAGTAGCTCCTTACAGGGTGATCAGAAGCAAGGGACTGCCTTTGTCTCTGCAATTAGGTTTCTGTGATTTTGCTGGCTCCAAAGATCAGTCACTTGTATTATAAATTTTATTTTGAGGACTCCGGACAGGTATGGACTATACAGACGGGTGTTTGTGTTTGTTTGTTTCTCCTTGAGCAGGAGTTGCTTTTTTTTTTTTTTTTTTTTTTTTTTTTTCGGTACACGGGCCTCTCACTGTTGTGGCCTCTCCCGTTGCGGAGCACAGGGTCTGGACGCGCAGGCTCAGCGGCCATGGCTCATGGGCCCAGCCGCTCCGCGGCATGTGGGATCCGGGCACGAACCCATGTCCCCTGCATCGGCAGGCAGATTCTCAACCACTGAGCAAAGAGGGAAGCCCAGGAGTTGCTTTTATTCTGGGATTAAGATGTGGCTTTAAAAACAAATGTGCTTTCGAAAGAAGAGGGGAGCCGTTAATCAATAGGGTGCCTTTTCAAAGGTACCTTGAATCAGTAAAAGCTATCCCTCCCAGGCTTATACAGCTCCAGCAACACAGGGCTTGGTGACTATACAATGCCCTTGAGCAAACTGGCAGAAAAATTCTCCCTCCAGGAGGAAGTAGGTCCTGGCCATTGTGCCAGGCTTCGTGGACGGAGCTATGGCTGGATTTCCTTTTCCACTCACCCACTCTGCTGGGTACCTTTTGTGCTAACACAGCTGAGTACAAATAGGTGTGATGGGAAGGTTGGCACATCTGTGGCATTCTCTTCCTTTATCCTCTTCTTTGAGAATCAAAAAGCCCTGTGCTATAACTTGCCTTCCAATTCAGCTGAACGAGCTGTTGCATCCAGATGGAATATTCTGGAGTCAGCCCTCACAGCTAGACTAACACAGGAAGGGTTGCTTGATGCAGGGGAGTAGCATGGTTCCTCACCAGTTGATTTCATCGAGGAATATACATAACTTGTTATTGAATCATTGTTATCAAAGGTATCTATAAGATATGGTGATAAATTAGTTTGAATGCTGAGACATGGAAAATAACATTTTTTAGCATGGAAAGCTGTTTTTCTGTTAGGATTGTTGATATAATTTAAGAGTCTTAATGAACCTCCATTTCCTCATGTGTAAAATGGGGAACGAAAAATAATACCTAGATGCGGGATTGTTCTGCAGGGTAAATGAGAAGTCATACAAGTCAACAAACGTCAGTTTCCTCTTCAGCCCTTCCTTTTTTCCCCCTAATTCCTCACGTTGACATGGTGTTGAGCTTTCAAAGCACTTGCATTTCCAAAGCCTCATCTGATCCTCAAAATTGCCCTACAAGGTAAGCAGAATGAAGATGGATAAAGGCCTCAGTTTCCAGTGGGCCTGGGTATACTTCACATTCCTGAATATGGGTTTCTGACTCAACCTCAAAGATTCTTCTCTCTCCATTGTCTGTAATGTGAATAGGATACAGTGAGAGCCTTTTGGAAAAACTGAGCACAAATGAAAATCCCTCTAGTGTTTAGGGGAGCTTTCATCAAGTGGCAACTGGGTCTTATTTTTTTATGGGCAAGCAGCATGGGAAAAGGGATCCTTTAACTGGCTTCATCTGTCATGTTCATTGAGCTTTATACACAGAGGAGTCATGAACATATGGCTGCTTCTTACCTGTCTCAATCTCTCTTACCTATAATTGCTAAAATCAGCACTCCTATCAGAGAGGATCTAAAACTAGGGACTATAGTACAGATAGAGAAATGTTAAATCCTATTACTCAAAGTACTTAAGTTCTTATTCTTTAATATTATAATAGTCTGTGAAATAATTTTATTGTCTGCCAAATTTTGCAACGTCTGAAGGCGCTGCTGTGAATGAAACAAAAGCTTCACTCAGGAACATGCTGGTACACTGAAAAGTTACCCTCCTGAAAAATAATTGCCCAGATTGTTCTTTTGTGTTTTAAATAAGATTCTTTTGGTTGCAGCTAACTGAAACTTCCACTTTAAAATACCGCAAGCCAAAAATCAGGAATTTTATTGGTAAGATACTGAGGCATCTCTTGGAGTCCAAGGGCAGAGGGCAGCTGAGAATCACAAAGCTGGTGCTGGAAAGCCCTCAGGAGACTCAGGTTTCAATTAGCTAATGTCTTATCAGGTCTGCTTCTCTTTAGGCATTTTTGACTCACTACATTGGCATCCATAGGCCTGAAGATGGATCACGTGACTGATCTTGGTGCAATCAGCCATGGATGGGAGGATTGGAGTTGGAAATAGACCATTCGCATTATGGCTGCTTGAACTAAGACCACGTAAACTTGAGTGAAAACTTGTCAACGCCCACTTAAGCAGGCAGTCCTTCTTTTCTCTTGCTTGCTCACCCCATGTCTTACCTTTGTTTCTATTTGCACACCACCTCATTCATTCTCATTTGCCATTTGTGTCTGCCGTTCCCTATAGGTCAGTTTGGAGGGCTTGAGTGTGCACATAGGTTGACATGGCTAATTCATGCCTTTTGCACTTATGTGTCTTCAGTCCAGGCCACTGGCAGAGACTGACTAGTGTCTCTCAATCCCAATCCCAACTTCTAGGGAAAGAGAAAGAATGGGTTGTTGTGAAGATCAAATGGGTTAATGTAGCCTAATGTCTGGCATGTAATAAGCACACTATATGTATGGGATATTCTTCTTCTTCAGAACCTTACTTGGGTGTTCTCTGCCCAGTCTACGTGCCATTACCCTTGCTCCCTTGGCCTCAGCTAGAATAAAGCACTCCTTCCCCATCCTTGCTGCTGAACCTTGTATACACTGTCCTAATGGTGTGCGTTCCACATTCTATTTATTGGCTATTTATTGTTTTTGTGTGTGTGTGTGGTACGCGGGGCTCTCACTGTTGTGGCCTCTCCCACTGCGGAGCAGAGGCTCCGGACGCGCAGGCTCAGCGGCCATGGCTCACGGGCCCAGCCGCTCCGCGGCATGTGGGAACTTCCCGGACCGGGGCACGAACCCGTGTCCCCCGCATCGGCAGGCGGATTCTCAACCACTGCGCCACCAGGGAAGCCCTGGCTATTTATTGGCATGCCTGTCTGTCATTCTAGACCACAAGCTTCTTACGGGCATGGGCCAGGTCCTTCTCCTTTTGAACCCACTGGTGGAGCTGGGGTGTTGTGCAGTGCCTAAGGCCTGGTAAGTGCTCCGGAAATGCTTGCTGAACTGAATGGAAGGCATGTTACAGGAATGGCAATTCAACATTATTTTTAGGGTCAAATTTCTCTTACTAGTAGAAACTTGAGTACAGTAAGTCCTCTACATACGAACGAGTTCTGTTCCGAGAGCACATTCGTAAGTCCAACAAATTTAGCCTAAGTACCCAACTGACACAATCGGCTATATACCACTGCTTTTATGCTTGTTTCCGGACATCCTGGGCTTGAAATAGAGATACTGTACTACTGTACTCTATACAGTACTGTACAGTAAAATACACAAAAGCACAACCACTTGTAGAGGATGCACACAGGTGACAACGTACACCAGACACGTGAACTTATGCGATTGGACATGTGAACACACGTTTGCATCTTTGAAAGTTCGCAACTTGAAGGTTCGTATGTAGGGGACTTACGTTATTAGCTGCTTTTCTTTGACCCCTCTGCCCTGCCTTGTTTACTTTCAACTGGCAGATTAAAAGGTAGGTTTCCAAATAAAAGTTTATCTTTGAGCAATTAATGTGGGTCCAATATTTCCTGGGTCATTTCTGTGGCTCACCAGTGGAGAAGGATTTTAATCCAAGATGAACATCATAGGAAGCCAGTGTCACTCAGAGTTAAGCCTACCCTAGCACCTAAAGATGACTTTGAAATGAGAATGTTGGGTGCAAATATGTATGGTTTATACATAATGGTATAATCATCTCCACAATGATGTGAGTCCCAGTGCTGATTAACAAAGGGATGACATCCTCAACCTCAATGCTTGTTCCCTCTCTTCCCTTTGCATGCTTCTGCCCCCAGCCCTCACGATCCCTTCTTCCCTAGCCACCATCCCCCATATCCTCTCAGATGCCTACCTGGCATTGGGATTTGTTTGTTGCAGGTGTACACGTATCTATTTCCAGTGTTTCGAGCTTGATGATATACAGGCCTTCAGAGCACACTGGCACCTTTATTTCTAAGATTGATGCTGACACAGTCCACTTAATGTTCTCATCTCAACTAATTTACCTGCGGGGAGTAAACTCATATGCAAAAGTGAACAAAGAAGAGGGTAGAAGAAACCGGAAGAAAGGGGAACTAGGGGAATATCTTTTACCATTTAACCTCCAAACAACCCAGGAAGATAAGGAGGGCAGTTTTTATTATCAGCTCCAGTGAAGACATGAAAAAGGATGCAGCTCAGAGAAGTAATTTGCTAATAAAGAGCACAGGTCGGGTTTGAAACCTAGATTTTCTCATCCCCACTTTAATGCTCTTTCCATACCACGAGGATGTTTTTCAAATATGCTGCCTTCTTAAAGAATAAGATCCTCTCTTCTGTACCACGCACCAACAAGATGTTAGTAATTTAGACCAGGGGTCTGCAAACCATGGGCTGTGGGCCAAAATCAGCCTGCCATCTTTCTTGGCATCAACAGCAAGCTAAGAATTTTTTTTACCCTTTTTTTTTTTTTTTTTTTCCTGCGGTACGCGGGCCTCTCACTGCTGTGGCCTCTCCCGTTGCGGAGCACGGGCTCCGGACGCGCAGGCCCGGCGGCCATGGCCCACGGGCCCAGCCGCTCCGCCGCACGTGGGATCCTCCCGGCCCGGGGCGCGAACCCACGTCCCCTGCATCGCCAGGCGGGCTCTCAACCACTGCGCCACCAGGGAAGCCCTTTTGACACTTTTTAATCCTTAAAAAATCAAAAGAATAATATTTCATAGCACAGGAAAATTATATGAAATTCGAATTTTCATGTCTATAAATAGGTTTAACGACACACAGCCATGCCCGCTCATTTTTATATTGTCCATGGCTGCTTTCACGCTACACGGCAGGGCTGAGTAGCTACAACAGAGACTACAGTATATGTTCCATAAGGCCCAAAGTATGTACTATCTGACCCTTTGCAGAAACACTTTTCTGACCACTGATATAGGTCCTTGCTACCTAAAGTTCTACCCAAGTGCTGGTCCCCAGACCATGTTAGAAATGCAGAATCTCAGGCACCTTCCAGACCTATGGACTCAGCAGCTGCATTTTAATAAGAGCCCTTGGTGATTCACATGCCCATTAAACCTAGGGAGGCTTGGGCTTAGAAGGCAATCCATGAGGGCTTTCTCTTATCAGACAAGCAGTGAGGGTTACGAGAAAGGGAGCAGCCTTGGGGTCAGACAGGTATGAATTTAAAATTCTGCATTCACTGCTGAGTGCCTTCAGCTTCCTCATCTAGAAAGTGAGGATAAGCATGTTTTGAACTGGATGGCCTATTAGGTTCCTAGTGCTGCCCCCCAAAATTACCACCAGTTTGATGGCTTCAAACAACAGAAATGTATTCTCTTACAGCTCTGGAGTCCAGAAGTCCAAAATCAATGTGTCCGCCAGGCCATGCCCCCTCTGAGGGCTCAAGGGGAGAAGCCTTCCTCTCTTCTTCCAGCTTCTGGTGGTCCCAGGTGTTCCTTGGCTGTGGTTGCATCACCCAACCTCTGCCTCTGTCTTCACATGGCCTTCCTCTCTGTGTGTCCTCTTCTCTTCTTACAAGGACAATAGTCACTGAATCAAGGGATCACCCTAATTCCAGTATCAAATCAGCTCAAGATCCTTAACTGATGACATCTGCAAATACCTTATTTCCAACTCAGGTCACATTCTGAGGTTCTGGGTGGACATGAATTGGGGTTGGGGGGCAGACACTATTCAGTCCACCACAGGTGACACCAATCTAGGTCAAATGTCTGACACGTTGTGAGCACCTAACACCCTTTTTCTCTACTCCCTTTTCCCCTTTAACTCAAGCGCCTCAGGGCCCAGAATAGAGTGGGAGACTGTTCCAGGAATCTCCAAGTGGATCTTGCCCATTTTGAAAGAGGGGCATCTCCTGGACTAGGACACACAGAAGATGATGCTTTCATGACATGTGTCCTGGAGCTAAACCAGTTCTTTTTTCTTCTGTACATTTTGGTGCAAAAGTTCCTTTCAAGTGAAGGAACAGATGAATGAAAAGAAATAAGCCATAGGCGAGGAAAGCCTCATAGTACAGTGCTGTAGGCAAAGCTTATTCTCTCCTCTCTGCTGCTGGTGTGCCTGCCTCGGAAACGGATTAATATTCTCTGTGATATTCCTGTGGGCCGTGGCTTTCTGTTGTACCCCTGAAGGAGAGCTTTTTCCTTTACTATAAAACCTATGTATATCTCAAGAGAAAGTGAGACAGGTATCAAATTTCAACTTGCTCATGAGCAAATCCGGACAGATGTTAGCTTTGGAGCGAATCAAATTTGGGGTCTCCCAGCCGATATCATTGCTGGCAATTTCAGACCAGCCACGTTGCATGTGACAAGCTTTTCAGCCAATTCGACAGCCCGGGTTCCCGCTGCCTTTGTATGCCTAATCAGCAACATCTCCTTTCTGAAGTTCTGAATCACACTGTCCTCATGTATTGCACTTGTATTATGCAGATCTGGTCTATTATGTGTTAATTAGCCACCAGTGGTTTGCATTCCAAGTTTGTGAATTTCCTGTAAACAGTCTCCCAGATAGGAGATCTGTGGAAATCTCCTCAGTACTTAGCAACCAAGTGCTGTAATTTTCAGCACAGCACCTGTCTTGAAACTGAAACAAATTAATAGCTAAACGTGACTGCAGCTAGATTACTAACTCAATCTTCTATTCTCCAAGAAGGAAAGAGGTGCAACTTTTAATACTGAGGAGCCTGCGGAACAATTATTGGTAAGAAGAAATCTGCCAGAAAGGGGAGATCCTACTCTTGGAGAGGGTTTTTATTTTTGCATCTTTCAAATTTATTTTTAAAAAGGATTATTTGGTACTTATTTCCTGATTTTGTCTTAGAAAGTGTTAAAGGGTATTGAATCATATCCATCAAAATTCTTTGCTCTGCATGTAACAGTTTAAAGAGAATACACTTTCTTTTCTTACAGAGGGATTTGGAGGAGCAAGGTATGTTGCCCCCAAAATAGGAAATAAGGTGGCCTTTGAAGAATTAAACTTTAAGCTCAGTGTATATTAGATTAAAACAATGTCACCTTGAAACGGTGATTCTCAGCATTGGCTGCATATTAGAGTCACCTGGGGAGCTTTTAAAAACTATTGATGCCACAAGAGATTCTTTTTTTTGTTTGTTTGTTTGTTTTTTTGTGTGGTACGCGGGCCTTTCACTGTCGTGGCCTCTCCCGTTGCGGGGGGCAGGCTCCGGACGTGCAGTCCTCATGTATTGCACTTGTATTATGCAGATCTGGTCTATTATGTGTTAATTAGCCACCAGTGGTTTGCATTCCAAGTTTGTGAATTTCCTGTAAACAGTCTCCCAGATAGGAGATCTGTGGAAATCTCCTCAGTACTTAGCAACCAAGTGCTGTAATTTTCAGCACAGCACCTGTCTTGAAACTGAAACAAATTAATAGCTAAACGTGACTGCAGCTAGATTACTAACTCAATCTTCTATTCTCCAAGAAGGAAAGAGGTGCAACTTTTAATACTGAGGAGCCTGCGGAACAATTATTGGTAAGAAGAAATCTGCCAGAAAGGGGAGATCCTACTCTTGGAGAGGGTTTTTATTTTTGCATCTTTCAAATTTATTTTTAAAAAGGATTATTTGGTACTTATTTCCTGATTTTGTCTTAGAAAGTGTTAAAGGGTATTGAATCATATCCATCAAAATTCTTTGCTCTGCATGTAACAGTTTAAAGAGAATACACTTTCTTTTCTTACAGAGGGATTTGGAGGAGCAAGGTATGTTGCCCCCAAAATAGGAAATAAGGTGGCCTTTGAAGAATTAAACTTTAAGCTCAGTGTATATTAGATTAAAACAATGTCACCTTGAAACGGTGATTCTCAGCATTGGCTGCATATTAGAGTCACCTGGGGAGCTTTTAAAAACTATTGATGCCACAAGAGATTCTTTTTTTTGTTTGTTTGTTTTTTTGTGTGGTACGCGGGCCTTTCACTGTCGTGGCCTCTCCCGTTGCGGAGCGCAGGCTCCGGACGTGCAGGCTCAGCGGCCATGGCTCACGGGCCCAGCCGCAGACCGGGGCACGAACCCTTGTCCCCTGCATCGGCAGGCGGACTCTCGACCACTGCTCCACCAGGGAGGCCCGAGATTCTTATTTAATTGGACCAGGGTGGGGCCCAGGTGTCTTATTAAAACTCCCCAAGTGATTCTAATCTACTGTCATGGTTTCAAATCATTGCCTTAAAGAGACAGAGTAGGTTTTAAGTCTTCAGGATTTCACTCACATCACTGAACGCTGCTAAAGAAAGAATGTGTCAGGGCGATCCAGTGGTTAAGACTCCGCGCTCCCAGTGCAGGGGACGCGGGTTCGATCTCTGGTCAGGGAAGTAGGATTCCGTATGCCCGCATGCTGCGAGATGTGGCCAAAAAAAAGAATGTGTCATTCATAATGGGAGAGGGTCTGGTTAGCTAAGGAAACTCTGGGGAAAACTTGTATTTGAGCCCTTTCTGATCACTGGTTTAAAATTTCACTCCTCACCCTCAATCTCTATCTCCCTTCCTTGCTTTAATTGTCTCCCTTTATGTTTTTGCCCACCTAAAATATTAACTCCATTTGAATATGTAGTTTGTTTGTTTGCTTTTGCCTGTTTTGTTCATGCCTGTATCCCTAATGCCTATTAGGGAGAGCCTAGCACGTGGTAGACATTTATGTCCACTAAATGAAAGAGTAAATGAATGAATGGATGGATGACTGGGGAAATGAATGAGTAAGTGAAAGGAATGACAGAAGCAAGTTTTCCTACTTCTTTGGCAAGCAATTCCTACCATAAAAACAATACAAAAGGTTATCTTTAGTTGAGTCCATAAAACATCACAAAGTAATCATTTAAGGTTTGGATTCAAATATATGTTTGCAAAGGAGAGAAGGAATATGCTGTCCTTAAAATGATCTAGGTCCTGTGACAGTGGTAAGTCTCCCGGCATGTTAACAAATCAACATTCAGATTATATCATATTATATTATATTATATATTATATTCAACACTTTGAATTACAGGTAGAGATAGGGAGAAAAGGAAGAAAATGAACTAGTTGTGCCATCTATTTGATTCTTGTGACACACTTTCCTTTGTACATTAATAAGTTAGCATTTGGGTTTTATACATTATTACTGTGATCTTGATTCATACGAGTGCACTCTGGAGAAGCGAGTGGATTCACCTCTCCTCTCCATGTGTGACTCATTCAGGTTTCTGAGTCTTCAACGCCAAGTGTTAGACCTTGGACCAGACTAAATGCACAAGGTCATGAAGACAACCCCATGAAGCCATTTCCACCTCTACCTAAAAGAGACTTTTAACATTTTATAATCCATACCATGTTTTAATAAACAGAAAGCTATAACAATTTTCTTGATTGTGATTTAAAATTTCTAAATACGTAGGTGAAGATCACTTCATAATTTGCTTTCCTAGACCACACAAATTGCTCCCTTATCCATCCTCACTCCCACCCGCAATGATTCTGGTTTGTTCACTTGGTTGAAAAGCATTGCTCCAAAGGAGGCCTCCACTAGCACACCTGTAGGGTCAACGGTTTCTCTGGCCTTCCACTATGACAGGCAGGCCATCTTTATGGGTACCAACGTCTGCTTCCTCATAATGAAACTGAATCCCCCTAAAACCGAGTTCCTCCACCGAGTTTATGATTAACTTCTCCACAACTCTATTCTCTTTATTGTACCACCCCTGTTCCCCTCAGGATTGAGGAGTAACAAAGAAAAGGGGGGATTGAAACCAGACAGGACTCTGCAGGGTCCTCCCGGGTATAAAAGCTCCTCTGTGTCCCCTGTTTCTTGCTTATAGAAAAAAAGGCTTTAGTCTCCTAGGCCTTCCCTGAGTTCCATAGAGTAGACCCAGCAGTTAGTAGGATGATAGAATCACAGGATTCCTAGTTCCTCCTGAAGGGATATAGATAACAGTCTGATTCATATCTTTGAATTATTCTACAGAAACTAAGACCCCCACCCAGGTGGAGGATGGTAACTACATGCTGACCACAAGCACTAGATCCCAGACTGGTTGAAACCAGAAGGTCCACTTTCAGCTCACATGTATGCAGACAGTCCTCAGCGCAGGGATGTCTCAAGTGGCATCTCTTCTAGAAAGAGGCTCAGGGCTTCCCAGGCTTCCATTCTGTGTAGCCGTCCTCAGATCATGACATCACCAGAAGCCTTATATTAATGGTGATGGTAACAACAGCAACAATACAAAATTGAAAGGACTGTGCCTTTCTGGACGTCATTGGCCTGAATGCTGCCCTTAAATACAGTACGAGTTTCTGGGGCCTGCACACGGGAGGTGCTGAGGGAAGGGTGGTCTCACGGCTAGCAGAGTCTCTCTCTGTATTTTGTTCCGCCTAGCGATGGCATTTTCCTCTCATTACTAAATCATCTGTTCCCCATCTATTGACCCTCTTCCTCATCCCCCCCAGACCTGGCTTCTCAATCATTAAGAATCACCTGGGGATCCTGTTAAACTGCAGTCTCTGATTTAGTAGGGGCCCACGTTCTGCATTTCTAACAAGTTCCCCGGTAATGACAATGCTGCTGGTACGTGGATCGCGCTTTGAGTAGCGAGGCTCCCGCTGAGCCTTGCTATCCAATGACACCTTCTGCCAAGATGGAAATGATGCACTGTCCACCATGGTAGCCATTAGCCACATGTGGCTACTGAGCACTTGAAATGTGGCTAGTGTGACTAAGAAACTGAATTTTTAATTTTATTTCATTGTCTTTTTCGGCTGCACCACACGGCAGGCAGGCAGGATCTCAGTTCCCCAACCAGGGATTGAACCCCCTGCAGTGGAAGTGCAGAGTCCTAACCACTGGACCACCAGGGAATCCCCCATTTTCATGAATTTAAATTTAAATAGTCACGTGTGGCTAGTGGCTACTGTATTAGACAATGCAGCTCTAAAGTAGGGACCAGCCAGCAAACTTTTTCTGTAAAGGGCCAAATAGTAAATGTTTTGGGCTTTGTGGGCCATATGGACTTTGTCACAAGCACTCAACTCTGCCATTGTAAAGTGGAAAAAAACAAACAAACACATAGACAATACATAAAAGAATGGGCATGGCTGTATTCTCCTAAAACCTTACTGGTCAAAGTAAGTGGTAGGACGGATTTGGCCTGTAGGCTGTGGTTTGCAGACCTCTGCTTTAGAGTATAATGTGCTGATGTTAAAAGAAAGATTTAAAAAAGAACCTGAAGCATATTCCTGAGACTACAATAATGCCTTTCTTTATATTTAAATCTGAACTGAATAAAACCTTAGCTTTACTTTTAATCCATAAAAATTCCATAAGCAAATTGTCTTAAAAATTGAAAGCTAATGTTCTATGTTATTGTAGAAAATTATTGCCCGTTAATGCTTATTACCGTTAGTTGTCTATTGGATAGCTGTTCTATATTTATTTATTTATTTTAATTTTATTTATTTATTTTTTGGCCACACTGCACAGCATGCAGGATCTTAGTTCCCTGACCAGGGATTGAACCTGGGCCCCCTGCAGGGGAAGCGCAGAGTCCTAACCACTGGACCATCAGGGAATTCCCTGGATAGCTGTTCTATACACACACGGGCGCGCGCGCGCGCGTGCACACACACACACACACACACACACACACACACACTGTTTGTATGTTTTTTGAACTTGAAATCTTTACTGCACTGCCATTTGGACAATGTAAGCAGGCCCCGTGTGCTAGTGTGCCGTTAAATACTTTTGAAATACTAACCTCTCAACTCAATAGTTGTGACAATGGGGTTACTTTTTCTTAGTATGTATACTCTATCGACACACAAAAAAATCTGTGTAGTCAGTCCCTGTTAATCTAACTGCATTTCTTTTTTGTTGGTTTTCACAATAGCTGCCTGGACTAATATTTTATATGTGTTTTACTAAGTTGGCAACATTTTTCCAGTTATGCTATCCATCTTTAAATGATGAATGACATTCTGGGGCATTGTTAGTTTGCATCATTAACCATTAGAAACAGTAAGGAGTTAGAGGGTAATCTCTCATTGTGCTAAGCACAAAATGTTTTTCTCTAAATGAGCAATCTAAGGATAATCACATATTATAGATGCAAACAATTTCACATTTCTTACGAACACAATCTGTGTTCAAAAATCATTATTGTGCCAGTTTAATAAGCCATCACACTGAAATGGCTGTACATTTGCTTGGTGAAGATGACAAATATTAATGGGACACCAGTCAGAAGTCAGACCTCTAGTCTAGTAAGGAACAGTTGAGAACTCTGACACCACCAAAATATCTTTGACCCAGGAGTGTGCTGGGTCTTCAGGTGGTGAGGTCCTCCAAAGGAATTGACGTTATCTACCCATCACCTCCAAAGGCAGTTCAAATCACTGTTTCCAAAGAGAATGCAGTGAATTTGTGTTCAGTTGGGGCTGATATTGATATCTGAGGTACACACATTCTGGTGGAAGTGACAAGGTAGCAAGCACCTGGGCAAAGGAGATACTGGTAGTCTGGCAGGTTACTGTGTCATGGTTAACCTGGCGGGGGAAGGGTAGAAAGTTGTGGAGCAGCAACTAAGTTGGTGATTGGTTAGTGAGGACCAACGGAAGGGGAAAGACACCTTCTTCTGAGAGCCGAAGCCTTGTAAGCTATGGCTCCAACTTTTTCTTGTGATGAAGTTAAGCAGATATCATTAGAGACTAGGCATGTAATGTGGGGCATAGGGTAAAGACTATATTGGTATTTGTGTCTCTATCCTAGGCGTCTTAGATCCTAACTTTAGGGCACATAACTACTCTTGTTCCCAGTTACTTGGGGCAATGAGTCAATATCTAACCAGGGTAGAGGTAAGGCAATAAAGCAAAAGAACGTAGGTTTCAAAAACAAGGACAAGACCTTTTGGGGACCTTTTATGTTGCAAGTTCTTGCACCCCCTTTAAAGTTTAGAACAAATATCTTCTCATTGGTAGCATTCTCTAACCCTCCTTCTCTTTGCCTTCCTCCTGTCTCTGCTCCCCCATAGACTTTGTATGCACCTCTACTATCACATCACAGTACCAATGCCGCCTCGCCGTTGAGTTTATGTATTTTTCTCCCCCATTTGACTGTGAACTTCTTGAGGCTAAGGACTGTCAGGTCCATCTCTGTATCCTCAGTGCCTAGTACTCAGTATCTGACTGAGTTAGGTACCAATAAAGAGAAAAAGAAGTTTAAATTAACTATCCAAAGCCAAATGATACTTTTCAAAAATAATTTTATTATACAAGTCACCAATTTAATTGAAGAACATTTTCAAAATGCACTAAGTTAAAAGGAATACAATATTTTTTACAAATCTGCAATTATATTCAAGACAGAGTATTTATGCTTGCTTTTCTACTTACATATCATGAGCATTTCATTCTTTTATATCTCTACAAAATGTTTTTCTTGAACTGCTCCCATAGAGTTATTGGTGCTTACCAAGCATTCCCTTTGGTCCTCTGCATTTCTCATCCCCTCTGTAGTTAGACAGGACTATGTGACTAATTCTGCCCAATGGGCATAAGCATAAAGGACAAAAATGAGGAATAAACTTCGGGGCCAAAGTGTGGAAGAGCTGGTATGTGCCATCCACCAGTTTATTTCTTTTTCTGCTAAGTGATGGGTGACATTGTATGGTGGATTTTCTCTCAGCCTTTGTCTCACAATGGCTGTGTGCAGACTCCTGCCACTTCATGTTGGACAGGCAGCACAAGTGAGAAATTGGTCTTTATTTTGGTAAGCCACTAGGATTTCTAGGTTAATTTGTTATGGTAGAATAACCTATCCTATCCTCACTACATAGGTACATAGAATATTATTATACGGGTATACCATGATTTGACAGTTCCCTATTGTATGTATTTCAACTGTTTCTGTTATTCTGCTAATATAAACAATGCTGTGATACATGTCATTATATGTAAGTCTTTGGGGAAATTCATGGTAATTTTCTTAAGATAAATTGCTAGAAAGGAAATAACTGGGTAAAAGAATTTGGCGATTTTTAAGGCTTGAATATATCTTACAAAATTTCCCCCCAGAAAGATAATGCCAATGAATAGTCTCATTAGCAGTATATACATAAGTGCTTGTTTCACCATGCCTCACCAAATTGGGTATTAGTTTTCTTTTGAATACTTGCAAATGTGATAGGCGAAAAATTATTGGAGTCAAATCTGGTTTATTTTAATAACAAGATGACCTTAATATTGACGGATTTTTCACTGGAGCTGTCTCTTGGTGGGTCTTGGTTTCATGAGTAACTTGAGGATGGGGGTGGAACCTATTTAGTAGGTTCCAAAAGGACTCTTGGAAATGTATCAAGATGAATCTGGAAGTATAACCAGTGTCTCAGTGACTTATGTCAGGGCAACAATAGCAGAATTGAATCATTACTATTTTTTTCTGGAATTTTTTTCTTTTGGTCTGTCCAGAGGTTTTATTCCTGAACTATGAGAAAAAAAATAATATGGGATGGCTGATTTCCTGAAACACTTTACAGATTCTAAGACAGCTCATTGCTATAGCCTCTGCTCATAAAATACTAAAAGATTTCTGAGTCCTCCAGTGAATTCCACCCCTCTGACTTAAGAAACAGTATACCTGGAAATAGTGGAGAATAAAAAAATGGATATACTCCCATTAAAAGAGTGAGGTCACAATTGAACTGTATCTTTTTTTTAATGCAGAGCTCTTTTTTAAAATTTATTTATTTTATTTATTTTTTATTTTTGGCTGCGTTGGGTCTTTGTTGCTACGCACGGGCTTTCTCTAGTTGTGGTGAGTGGGGGCTACTCTTCGTTGTGGTGTGCAGGCTTTTCATTGCAGAGGCTTCTCTTGTTGTGGAGCACGGGCTCTAGGCTTGCAGGCTTCAGTAGCTGTGGCATGCGGGCTCAGTAGTTGCAGCTCATGGGCTCTAGAGTGCAGGCTCAGTAGTTGTGGCACACAGGCTTAGTTGCTTCACAGCATGTGGGATCTTCCTGGACCAGGGCTCGAACCCGTGTCCCCTGCATTGGCAGGCAGATTCCTAACCACTGAGCCATCAGGGAAGTCCCAAGATGAAATCTTTGTAAAAGAAAAATGTAATCAACAATCTTATAAATAGCTATGATAATTTTTTATTTTCAGCATTCTCAGGTTTTATTTATATATAGTTTATACTTATAAATAGGTGTCATAGGAGGTGCCTTAAAACTGTGGGCCATTCATACAAGAGAATAAAGTTCATTTGTGAGGCAGGACAGTGTCTTGTGTCTCTGTGTAGATGTTTGTTTTGCTAGTTGGAGAGGCTGAATCGGCAGCTAAAATCTTAAGAGTGTTCAAGATACTTTTGTGTACCTAAGTTGACATATCAGCATTTTACCCACCTGATGGACTGAGTAAAATGTAAAGCATGTTTCTCTCAAGTTGTATTAAAAGTCTAGTACAGACTGATTAACAGCACTTCTTTCCTTTAAATTAGAGCCATCATGCTCTAAATTACATTAAGGCAGATTGCCTAAGTCTCCTTATTGTAACAGGAATTTGTGCTAAGTATTTTTAAGGAAACTATTGCAATTAAATGTGAAAAGGAGACCTTATTATATCTTCTCTCTAGCAATTATTAGTCTCTTAATATATTTAAAATTGTGACTTGCTGATGAGGTATTTACTCAACCAAAAAGTCCTTTAACATTTATGTAATGATCCCATATTATGGGCCAGGCACCATGCTGGGGCTATAACTGTGAATATGACAGACACAGTATCTTTCCTCATGGAGCTCATAATCAATAAAATACGTCCAATAAAACTGTTGCTTTGTGACTCTGCTATATGTGTGTGTGTGTGTGTGTGTGTGTGTGTGTTTAAAATTTAGGGAGTTTAACTTAAAAAATATATAATTGGACAAACTTATTATGAAATGATAATTAGATAAAGTTTCTTCTTCTACAGAGACTAAGTCCTGGCCCCAGTGTGGTGCTCTGATAAAATAGCTAGTGCTTTATTTACTGCTGACATGCTTGTTTGTAACCTCACACCTCCAGTGTAGATTCTGTTAGTTAGGAATTCAAACAGCATTGGCATTATGGGCTAAAGCACGTCTTATCTTACAAGCAAGCCTCTTCCATCTTGACCTATGTGGACAGTAGTTTAATTCTAAATCACTGGGAGAAAAAAAAATATATGCTTGATTTTTACCAATCCCATTGGATGTTGACACAATATTATTGTTACAATTCCCAGAAGATATTACTATTGGTGGAAGCTGGGTAAAGGGTACAAATGACCTCTCTGTACTAATTCATATAAATGCACGTGAATGTGTGATTATATCAAAGTAAAATGTTTAATTAAAAAAAACAGGCTAGGGAGTTCCCTGGTGGTCCTGTGGTTAGGACTCTGCTCTTCCACTGCAGGAGGCATGGGTTCGATCCCTGGTCCAGGAACTAAGATCCTGCATGCTGCGCACAGCTCAGCAAAAAAAAGAAAAGAAAAAGAAACAAATAAAATAAAATAAAATAAAAACAGGCTAATAACTGGATGAGAATGATCTCATCCTTTGTTCCCTCAAAGCTCTATCCTATTGTTATAGATGATAACATCTAAGAACAATAGCGATGACGACTTTTTCATTGGCTAGGGTATGAACGCCCTGATCATGAGGGCGTATAATGTAAGAACTGTACCTGTAAGAAAGAATAGCTTGATTCCAAGTGGAAGCACATTTCTTAAAAGCATCTTCTTTGAAACCATGAATACCATGTGACTCATTTGCTTCGACTCTAGAGCATGGGTCATGAATTTATTCCTTACTTAGGTTCATTATAGTTACACTAACTCCCTTCCCCAGAACCCCAAAGAATCCTCCTTCTTTGGCGATTATCTGGTCAATGTGTGTCTTTTATTATGAGAGAGAAAGGGTAGGGGAATGAATAGAACTTTCAAACCTTGCAGAATCAGGAGTGTTGCCTTTATTTGTGCTCTTTTAACATTAAAGATTTCCTTGAACAGGGTTTCTACCAGCAACACAGTTATCAGAGAATAGGACTTCTGTTTCTAAACAGGTATCTATAATGATCATCTTTTCTGACTCTCCCAAGTTAAACAGTCATAAAATGCAAAGGAATCAGGTGAACCAGCACAGAAGAGACTCTCAGTAAATGTTTGCTGAGTGAATTATTGTTGCATAAAAGATTAGATAGAGAAGAATCAGCCCTTCTAGTAATTGTTTGATGGAGCTTACATTTGAGTGAATTGAGATAACCAACATGCAAGTTCACGAATAAATCGGATAATATCAGATAATGAAAACGAGTGACAGAATTGCCAGTAGCTACTTTAGACTAGATTTTTGGGGAAATACACCAGTGAGAAAGTGGCATCTAGCAGCGACCTGAATGGTGAAGAGGAAAAAGCCATGTGGAAATAGTGGAGAAAGAAAACTACAGGCTTACCGAAAAGAAACTTCAAGGTCTTGAGGCCAGAATGGACTTGGACTAGAATGAAAAATATCAAGACAGGGTGGCTGTGACATACCGAGAAAGGGGTAGAATAACACTAGATGATCCAGGACTTTGTAGTCCCTGGTGAAGAGTCTGGCTTTTATTCTGAAGGCAATGAGAAGCCTTTAGTAGGTAATCAACACAAGGATGACATCATCTGAAATAGTTTCTCTGTTGGAATGCCTATATGTATTATCCTCACTGGTGGGACTGCCAACTTTTCTTGGCTACCAGACCCCAGGACCATGAGAACCGGACATTCCTTACTCTTTCAATTTTCTTTTTTTTTTTCACCATGCAGCGTGGCTTCTGGGATCTTAGTTCCTCGACCAGGGATGGGACCCAGGCCTCCAGTGGTGAAAGCGTGGAGTCCTAACCACTGGACCACCAGGGAATTCCTGATACTCCCTACTCTTATGTGGGTGGTAGGCAAACACCTTGAGCAATACAGTTCCTATGAGAGTACAGTATATTGGACGGACTTGAATTTGAGTACTGGCTCTGCTGTTTCCTAGCTGTGAGGCCTTGGGTAAGCTACTTAGCCTCTCTGATTCTTATTTTCCTCATCTCGAAAAAATGGAAAATTATAATAGTACTTTCTTGTAGTTGTTGTAAGGGTTAAATGACTTAATGGATGCAAAGTGCCTGACAACGTGCCTGATACATTTTAGGTACTCAATAAAGGTAAACTATATGATTTCTTTTACAGAGGAGGGTATACCAAAAAAGTACAAAATATAAATGTAACTAATATTCCCTAGAGGCAGTATGTAGATGCATATGCTTGTGTGTGCATGTATCCCACATACCGTATGCATACAAATCGTATTTGGGTTCAAAGCTGTGCTTCACCAATTAGTAGCTCTAGGGCCTTAGATGAGTTAATAAACCTCTATAAACTTCAATTTCCCCATCTGTAAAATAGGGTGATAATAGTGTCCTTCTGCATTAGGAGGATTGATTAGGCTTGACTTCATAAAAAAGAAAACCAAAATAACAGTAGTTTAAAAAGAATGAAGTTTATCTCTCATGTGAAAGAAGTCTAGAAGCAGGAAGTCCAGGACTAACACAACATTTCCAAGATCAATAGGGACCCAGTTCCTTTATGTCTTTCTGCACCAGCACATTAGCACTTGGGCTTCCATCTTCAAGTGACCTCATAGTCTAATATGGCTGCTGAAGCTCCAGCCATTTGGACTATATTCCATGCAGCAGGAAGAAAGAATGGTTGGAAGGCAAAAAGGGTCCATTTCTGTGTTGAGACAGCTCCCTTTATGTGTTTTTGTTGTTTGTTTGTTTGTTTTGCGGTATGCGGGCCTCTCACTGTTGTGGCCTCTCCCGTTGTGGAGCACAGGCTCCGGACTCGCAGGCTCAGAGGCCATGGCTCACGGGCCTAGCCGCTCCGCGGCATATGGGATCTTCCCGGACCGTGGCACGAACCCGTGTCCCCCGCATCAGCAGGCGGATTCCCAACCACTGCGCCACCAGGGAAGCCCGAGACAGCTCCCTTTAAAAAGTCTGTCTTGACAGAGAAAGACAAATATCATATGATATCACTTATATGTAGAATCTAAAAAGGGGGTACAAATGAACTTATCTACAAAAATGTGGGTGGTAGGCAAACACCTTGAGCAATACAGTTCCTATGAGAGTACAGTATATTGGACGGACTTGAATTTGAGTACTGGCTCTGCTGTTTCCTAGCTGTGAGGCCTTGGGTAAGCTACTTAGCCTCTCTGATTCTTATTTTCCTCATCTCGAAAAAATGGAAAATTATAATAGTACTTTCTTGTAGTTGTTGTAAGGGTTAAATGACTTAATGGATGCAAAGTGCCTGACAACGTGCCTGATACATTTTAGGTACTCAATAAAGGTAAACTATATGATTTCTTTTACAGAGGAGGGTATACCAAAAAAGTACAAAATATAAATGTAACTAATATTCCCTAGAGGCAGTATGTAGATGCATATGCTTGTGTGTGCATGTATCCCACATACCGTATGCATACAAATCGTATTTGGGTTCAAAGCTGTGCTTCACCAATTAGTAGCTCTAGGGCCTTAGATGAGTTAATAAACCTCTATAAACTTCAATTTCCCCATCTGTAAAATAGGGTGATAATAGTGTCCTTCTGCATTAGGAGGATTGATTAGGCTTGACTTCATAAAAAAGAAAACCAAAATAACAGTAGTTTAAAAAGAATGAAGTTTATCTCTCATGTGAAAGAAGTCTAGAAGCAGGAAGTCCAGGACTAACACAACATTTCCAAGATCAATAGGGACCCAGTTCCTTTATGTCTTTCTGCACCAGCACATTAGCACTTGGGCTTCCATCTTCAAGTGACCTCATAGTCTAATATGGCTGCTGAAGCTCCAGCCATTTGGACTATATTCCATGCAGCAGGAAGAAAGAATGGTTGGAAGGCAAAAAGGGTCCATTTCTGTGTTGAGACAGCTCCCTTTATGTGTTTTTGTTGTTTGTTTGTTTGTTTTGCGGTATGCGGGCCTCTCACTGTTGTGGCCTCTCCCGTTGTGGAGCACAGGCTCCGGACTCGCAGGCTCAGAGGCCATGGCTCACGGGCCTAGCCGCTCCGCGGCATATGGGATCTTCCCGGACCGTGGCACGAACCCGTGTCCCCCGCATCAGCAGGCGGATTCCCAACCACTGCGCCACCAGGGAAGCCCGAGACAGCTCCCTTTAAAAAGTCTGTCTTGACAGAGAAAGACAAATATCATATGATATCACTTATATGTAGAATCTAAAAAGGGGGTACAAATGAACTTATCTACAAAACAGATATAGAGTTACAGATGTAGAAAACAAACTTATGGTTACCAGGGTGTAGGAGGGGGATAAATTGGAAGATTGGGATTGACATATACACACTACTATATATAAAATAGATAACTAATAAGGACCTACTGGATAGCACAGGGAACTCTACTCAATACTCTGTGATGGCATATATGGGAAAAGAATCTAAAAGAGTGGACATATGTATATGTATAGCTGATACACTTTGCTGTATATCTGAAACTAACACAACAGGGTAAATCAACATCCTCCAATAAAAATTTTTTAAAAACGAATAAAAAATAAAAAGTCTGTCTTGAAGTCTGACATAATCATAATACTTCCAGTTTTATGTAATTGACCAGAACTTAGCATGACCACACATAGCTGCCGGGGAGGCCAGGAAAAGTGTTTAGTTATTGGCATTGCTATGCCAAATAAAATCATAATTCTCTTTATGAAGCAAGAAAGAATGGATATTTGATAAGCAGCTGGCAGGCTCAGCCACACCTTCACACAGAATTGTTTTAAAGGTTACATGAGGTAATATAAGCATAGCCCTTAGCTCAGTTCCTGACAGATAATGAGTGCTTAATAAAGAATATGGAATGCATATTCTGCCCAAGATACCCTTCCTCTAAGAACATTGAGCAGAATAAAAGAACCATGAATGCTGTGCTGCTTGCAACAAGACACTACTCATCTCAAATGGTGCCACTTTTCCACTGGAATTGGGTGGTCTTCAATGGCTTGAGTTGAAAATCTATGGCACTTCATCTTTAAGAAAATATCCCTAGCTTAATTTTGACAATCTTTCTTCCTAAAGAGCCAGATCTCCTTTTACGTCTACTAGACTATACTATGGCGCTAGAGGGAAGGAGCAAGCAGCAAATCCTCACTCTCTGAATTTGACCTATACTTTAGATCTCTTCCTTTGCCCAGCTCTACCTGGA
Organism: Physeter macrocephalus; assembly: GCF_002837175.3. Lineage (NCBI taxonomy): Eukaryota > Metazoa > Chordata > Mammalia > Artiodactyla > Physeteridae > Physeter > Physeter macrocephalus. The sequence goes on from NC_041234.1 coordinate 114,822,234, forward strand.
GTCAGTAACAAACAAGGGAATGGACTACTTTTCAATGGATGACCTTTGAGAAGAATAGGGAAGTGAAAACAAGAGAACAGAATCCTGGATTCCAGCAGGCGCTTGGGGCTAATAAGAATATGCCACTTCTATTCCTCTTGACAGGATTATCTTAATTGTTTCTAGAGCTCTGTCAGTAGCATTGTTCATTTTAAGCAGGCACATCAATTAAAGGTGCCTTTAATATTGTAATTAAAAAGTAAGTTTTTGGAACTATAGCCTGATTCAATGACTTACCATAAAGCCATTCATTTTTTTAATTTTATTAATGCCGAAAGAGAAATGATTTCCTGAGACGCAAATACAATGAGTTTTATATGACCTCATAGGCACATACAAGTACCCAAATTTCTTATGTCTCAATCTGAATACATTAGTGGCAGACATCTTAATGTGAATAAAGAGGAAAAAAGAAAAGCAAGTTTCATTTGTAGATTGAATTATGTCCTGTCAACTAATCCTAACCATGTTAATGGGTGGGTTGGTCTAATTCAAATCCCCTTTTAAATATGTTGGATGACTCATCTGTCTTCTGAGTCATGAGTTTGCCTCTTGAGACTTCCCTTGCCACAAATGTAGTCATCAGGCTCAGGCGTGGGATATCATAAATAAGAACCTTTTTTGGTCAGATTTACTGGGGCAGAAATGCACCATAAACACATTTTGCATGATTTTTAAGCTATGAAAGAAACATGATACAGCACAAAATTGATCACATTTTAAGTATCTTAAGCACTTAATTTGGATTTAATGAGACATTTATTGTAAAACATTACATATCATTTGGGTATTACATGAAAGTATATGGAAATTTGAAAGAGATGTTGAAAAGGGTCTAAGTATGCTTTACCCTCCAGCAAATGCAAGGACCATCCCCAAAGTCTTCACTTCTTGTTTTTGTATTTCATTTGGTTTATTTTGGTGATCTCCTCAAGCTAAATCAATGCTCAAATCCACGATTCTTTTTAACCCTCTCTGCTATCTCTATTTTCCTACTCCTCCCCCATCTTGGTCTCCATCACGTGTGAATTAATAAAGGTTCTCTTGAGGAAAATAGTTAAAATATTCATTACATACATTTCAATAGAAAAAAACCTCAATGGTGAAGCTTTCCTTGCTTCAGAGAGAGTTGTTTCCAGTACCCTCAAGGGCAGTAGAAATAAGAATTTGTAAATATTAGTTGCTGTGTTAAAAATTTTTAAATCGATGTGAATTGACTCTGAAAAGTACTACTGTGAAGCGGAAGTCCTGGGTTTGCCAGGTTGGTGAGTGAGCTGAGCCCAGAGAGGGCAACTTCCTGCAAAGCCATGCCTGGTGGTTGACATCCTCTGGCCCTCATGAGCCTGCGTTTGTTCTTTCTCTTTTGCCCTGCCCTAATTCTGCCTCTTGCAGAAAGGAAAGAAATGTAAACAACCAACATTTTTTATTGAAGTATAGTTGATTTACAATGTTGTGTTAATTTCAGCTATACAGCAAAGTGATTCAGTTATACAAATATATATATATATATACATATATATATACATTCTTTTTTTTAATATACTTTTCCATTTTGGTTTATCATAGGATAGTGACTATAGTTCCCTGTGCTATATACAGTAGGGCCTTGTTGTTTATCCATTCTATGTATAATAGCTTGCGTTTCCTAACCAACCTCCCACTCCACCCCTCCCCCAACCCCCTCCCCCTTTGCACCCACAAGTCTCTTCTCTATGTCTGTGAGTCTGTTTCTGTTTCGTAGATAAGTTCATTTGTGTCATATTTTAGATTCCACATATAAGTAATATCATATGATATTTGTCTTCCTCTTTCTGACTTACTTCGCTTAGTATGATAATCTCTAGGTCCATCTATATTGTTGCAAATGGCAGTATTGCATTCTTTTTTATGGCTGAGTAGTATTCCATTGTGTGTGTGTCTGTTTGTGTGTGTGTGTGTGTGCGTGTCCATCTTTTTTGGCTGTGCGATGTGGCTTGTGGGATCTTAGTTCCCTGACCAGGAATCAAACTTGGGCCCTGGCAATGAAAGCAAGGAGTCCTAACCACTGGACTGCCAGGGAATTCCCATACCACATCTTCTTTATCCATTCATCTATCGGTGGACAAATAGATGTTGTTTCCATGTCTTGGCTATTGTAATTAGTGCTGCTATGAACATAGGGGTGCATGCATCTTTTTGAATTATAGTTTTCTCCAGATATATGCCCAGGAGTGGGATTGCTGGATCATATGATAGTTCTATTTTTAGCTTTATAAGGAACCTCCATAGTGATTGTACCAATTACATTCCCACCAATAGTGTAGGAGGGTTCCCTTTTCTCCACATCCTCTCCAGCATTTATTGTTTGTAGACTTTTTGATGTTGGCCATTCTGATTGGTGTGAGATCCTACCTCACTGTAGCTTTGATTTGCATTTCTCTAATAATTTGCGACATTGAGCATCTTTTCATGTACTTTTTGGTCACCCGTATATCTTCTTTAGAGAAATGTCTATTTAGTTCTTCTGCCCATTTTTTGGATTGGGTTGTTTTTTTGTTTCAACAAACAATTTTTTTTTTTTTGCGGTACGCGGGCCTCTCACTGTTGCGGCCTCTCCCGTTGCGGAGCACAGGGTCCGGACGCGCAGGCTCAGCGGCCATGGCTCACGGGCCCAGCCGCTCCGCGGCACGTGGGATCCTCCCGGACCGGGGCACGAACCCGCGTCCCCTGCATCGGCAGGCGGACTCCCAACCACTGAGCCACCAGGGAAGCCCTCAACAAACAATTTTTGAGCACATACTATGTGCCAGGACTTTTGTATCCCTTTCATTGCCTTTATTCTCCAGCATTAACTCTGGGAAGCAGGACTAATCTCTACTTTTTGAATGTAGAAACTAAGGGAAGTGACTTGCCCAAAGTCTCAGAGTAAATAGAAAAATAGGACTTTGAATTCAGTGCTGTCTGGTTCTGGAACGTGCATTTTTAAGCACTCCCCCGGGAGCCTGGTCCCCGCTCATCCTGACTCTGACCCTGACCACTATGTACTTCACTTTGGTTTGTCTGTATGCACACCCCCTCTTGAGGTGTTCCTGTCTTCATTTTCTCTCTGGTTGTCTCTGCTTCTCCTCGGATTTGGATCTCTGTGTTTGTTGCTCTATTCTGGTAATGTGCCAGTGTTCCCTATGGGTCTGTTTTGCTGCAGGACCATGGGTGACCTGATCCAGAATTGAACAAGCTTCTGCCACTGATGGTCAGTGGCAGTACTCTAATGGAAAGGTTTTCAGTTTCAGTTTCCCGGGTACCACAGCTGGACGTAGGTGTGAATCAGCCAGCCCATGGGGTGGCACTGTGCTGTGGGAGGGGCCACGAGGAGGCCATATTACCCACTAGTTAAAGAGAAAAGGCCTCCCTAGGAGGCCAGAGGGGGAAACATGCAAAAGAGAAGACAAGATAATAACTGGGAGAGACTTGTAAACGAGTGACTATTGAGAGCTTGGTAGATGAGCAAGAAGAAAGGGCTCTATCTGTGGTCCCGTACCCAGGGTAATAGTATTTGAGAGTGCAGCAGAAGGGAGGAGAATTTTCTAGCTCTGTACACCAGCTAATGAATTAGTACTGACAAATATTGTTTTATGTTCATTAAATGTCTTCAAACATCTCAATGCCAGGAAGGCTTACAAGATGCACGACATGGGAACAAATGCTTACTGGGTTAGCGTAAGAGATGGTTCCTGAGTATAACACATATTAAAGAAAGCAGGATACTCCTAACATCCACAGTCTGGAGCTTCCGTGGCAGCAGATATAGTGCATCTATGTACTTGAAAGGAATGTTTCAATCTGAAAAACTCAGTAATCTGATTTTTTCTTTAGCTAGGCTGAATCAGAGACTCCAAGAACTAATGTGATTGCTGCTTCCTTAGCCACTTTCATCTTGTACTTTAAATAAACACCACCACACTCTTTTTGTTTCTTTTGTCTTCAAACAAAACATCTCAACAAGACTGTGATACAAAGAAACCCCAGGTGTTGCTGAGAAAGGTGCCAAGTTTGTCGAAACAGGAGCAAAGAAAACAGATATCTATCAGTACTTGAAACCCAGGTGTTTACAAAGGGACTCTGTGGCCCTGCCCTTCACTTCATGCTGTGCTAATTCCTTCACCAAGGATCTGCTGGAGGCAGTGGGACCATGCGTGACTAAGAGCCTGAGCGTTAGAATCACAGCTGGGTTTATATCCCAGCTTTGACATCTACTAGTTTGGCAGGTTACATAACCTCTTTAAGCTTTTGGTTTTTCTCATCTGTAAAATGGGCATAATAATAGTACTCACATATCTGTCTTAGCAGTCAGGCAGTCTTGGTATTGAATCCTAGGTCAGCCAGGTGCTAGTTATTTAAACTTGGGGAAGCTACTATTTAACCTTACTCTGCTTCTTCATGTGTAACATGCAGAAGATAATAGAATGGTTATAATAGGATTGTTGTGAGGATCCAAAGAAATTATACACCTAAAGCCTCAGCAATATGCTTGGCAAGGAGTAAACACCCAATATATGGAAACTTATTTTTATTAATATTTAATGCCAACCCACTATATTGCCACTGATTAGGTATTTGTATGTGTATTATCTCATTTAGTACTTCCCTCCCCCACAAAAGATCCGTGATGATGGTAGTGGGATTGTAATCCCCATTCTACAGCTAAGAAATCTGAGGCTCAGAGGTTGAGTTGCACTATGTCCCACTAAGGACTAGTAAGTGGCATAGCTCGAAATTCACCTTAAGACTTTTTTTTAAAATTGAATAGCAGTTTTCTTTTTTTGTTGTTTATTTATTTATTTATTTATTTCTGGCTGCCTTGGATCTTCGTTGCTGTGCGCAGGCTTCTCATTGCAGCGGCTTCTCTTGTTGCGGAGCACGGGCTCTAGGGCGTGCGGACTTCGGTAGTTGTGGCACATGGGCTCAGTAGTTGTGGCACGTGGGCTCAGTAGTTGTGGCTTGTGGGCTCTAGAGCACAGGCTCAGTGGTTGTGGTGCACGGGCTTAGTTGCTCTGCGGCATGCGGGATCTTCCCGGACCAGGGCTTGAACCCATGTCCCCTGCATTGGCAGGTGGATTCTTAACCACTGCGCCACCAGGGAAGCCCCCCACCCTAAGTCTTTTGACTCCAAGTTTTTCACCATCACTTCCTCTCTGTTAAATGGAAAATGGTGCCTGGGGGCATGGAGAAAGAGAGGGAAGGTAGCTGTCACAGGACATCTTCCTTTAGCTGAGTCTCAAATGTCTTTTATTTTTTTCAGAGAAAGTTAGGGCTGTATTTAGAATTTCTCCCCAAGATGTTGAATAAGTTATTCAATACATGGCTACCTCCTGTAGGTCCCAATCACAGTTGAAGTGGATATTGTGCATAACACTTTTTTGTGGCCTCAGCGGTATCTACATCTCATAGTCTTTTAAACAATTTTTTTCTATTGACGTATAGTTGATTTACAATGTTGTGTTAGTCTCTGGTGTATAGCAAAGTGATTCAGTTATACATATATATGTCTATATTGTTTTTCATATTCTTTTCCATTATGGTTTATTACAGGGTATTGAATATAGTTCCCTGTGCTGTACAGTAGGCCCTTGTTGTTTATCTATGTTATATATAGTAGTTTGTATCTGCTAATCCCAGACTCCTAATTTATCTCTCCCCCTACATCTCATAGTCTTTAAACATATCAAATTGAATTTCCAGAACCTCCAAGTGGTTTGTGCTCTTAGCCTCCTGGTTTATCGTTCCACTGCCTTTATTTATTGATCGCTCTAGACCTCCCCAAGAGGAGTCTGTAATAGCAGTAAATTTGTCTAAAAGTAGGACTAACACTGGGGGTGTTTCTGAATAACACCCTAGGCAATTGGCTTGCAGGAGGGTCCTAGACTCCTCTGAGTTACTCCGGTCTGGTCTACATCTCTCCAAAACAAATGATGAAAATGTGATGCAAATGACCATCACCAGTTGTGGTATCACTATGTGTGAAAGAATAGTCATTGGAGTCAAGACCCAGGCTCCATTCCCTCCTGGCTTGGTGACCTTGAAAAGTCCCTTAAATTTTCAGAGCCTTGTGTTTTTCCCCATATGGAAAATATGGTTGTTGTGAGGCTTAAAAGACAACGTGTGTGTAGCTAAGGCTTTCATGTTGAGGTATTTCTGGAGGCCTGAACAGGTCTAGAAGTGTATGTTCAGTAGGCACTGAGGATGAGGGTACCTACCATGAAGAAGGGAGAGAGGAAGAAAGAACAAAACATTAACGATTTGGGTGAGAGTCATGAGATTGTGTGAGGAGGAGAAGGGACGGGAGAGGAGGACTGTGAGGGCTGCCCCTCACACTGTCCCTGGACCAACCCTACAAACTCAGGTCTCAGCCCTTGGCAGAGGGGCTACCATCAATGAGCACATAAAAACTAAAAGAATAATCTCAGGCTTGGAAACTTTATATAGATATTAGTATCAGTTAAAATACTTGGCTATAAATTAAAAAAAAAAACAAACAAAACCCACCTCAAAATGGCTTAGTTCTCAATGATCCTCAGACCTGAGCAGACATCAGCATTACCTGAAGGCTTGTTAAAACCCAGAGGGCTGGCCTCCAGCCCCAAGACTTGTGGAGTCAGTGGTTTGGGTTGGGGCCCAAGAATTTGCATGTCTAACAAGGTGATGCTGATACTTTGAGAAACACTGGCCTAAAGGATAAAAACAATGGTTATTTTACATAATAAGAAGTCTCAAGGAAAGGAAGCCCCCTGCTTATTTGAGAGTTCAATGATGCCTTCCAGGGCGCAGATGCTTTCCATCCTTCAGTCTGCCATTCTAAGTGGAGTGGCTTTGCCTTGGGTAAGCTCACCTCACAGTTACAAGATGGCTGCCTCTATAGGCCATATCCAGGTAGAGTCCAGCAGAGGAGCAGGGACTCTCTCTTCCTCAGTATTTCTCTTATTAGAAGAACCTTTCCCAGAAATTCCTCAGCAGGCTTCTCCTCACTGGCAGAATTGTTTCACACTCTCAGTCCAAATCCAATACCTAGCAAGTAGAATGGGCCATGGTGATGGTTTAAAACAATCAGGATTTTCTTCTGGGGATGAAGAGAGGGTCTTCTATTTTCTGAACCACATAGGGGAGGAATGGCCACTTGAACAAAATGAGAACTCTCCCAGGAAGGAAAAGAGTGGCGATGGCTGCTGGGTGGCAGTTTGGGGGATGAGAGTAAGTCACCAGGGTCCATGACATCAAGCACTGGCAGCTTTTTTTTTTCTTTGTGTGTGTGTGTGTGTGTGTGTGTGTGTGTGTGTGTGTGTGTGAGAGAGAGAGAGAGAAAGAGAGAGAGAGAGAGAGAGATAGTTAAGCTAGACATCAGGGGTCTGTCCCACCAAGCAACTTCAAACAGAGCAGCCACTTTTATGGGTTAATTTCATTGGCCTCCCCCATAGACTTTCCTCTGAAGAAAAGGTTCCATGGCTTAAAAGAAAAAATTTGAAAACCACTGATTTGGGGTGTCCCATCTAACCCCTGATCATTTGCTGCGTCCAATTTGAAGAAGATAAGGAGGACAGAGAGAGAGAGGTCTTTACCCTCTTAGTATAGGGGGAAAGGAGTTAACGCCACCTAGACTGGGAAAGGTAAATAGCATTTATTGAATAGCTACAACAACAGCCTGTCGTGGTACTAACAGTCATTAGTAGGTTTCAGTAATGGTACTAACAGTAACATTTTATGCATACTAACTGCCAGGCCCTGCTCTAAAATCTTTATAAGTAGTTTGTCATGTCATTTTTGCACCAAGCCTATGAGGCAGGTTCTACTGTTACTCCAGGAGCTTTGAGTGAGTGTGGGAGCTGGGGATACAATCGAGGAGTTTGCCTCTATAATTTATGCTCGTAGCTACTCTATTATATGGCTTCTTGTGAGGAAGCTATTCCTATTTCCAATTTATAGGCATGGAAATGTATAGGTATGGAAATGAAGGCTCAGAGGTTTAGTCATTGTGCTAAGGTCACACAATGTGTAAGGAGCAGAACAAGACTGGAATTTAGGTTTGTCTGAATTCAGAACACCTCCCTCCCTTTATCCATTCATTTATTCATTCATCCATCTATCCAAGGAATATTTATTCAGGACTTAGAATGTATTAAGCCCTATGCTAGGCACACTATATCCTTTTTCTTGTTAGACAAAAGTCTTAGGCTACTTCTCTAGAATTGTCATTGGTGGATGGGAGTGTAAAGCCAAGGGTATGGTGTGAGGAATGGAGACCCAGTGAAATAATTGAGTGCAGAAGCAAAAGAAGGTTATTATTTTCATATGTGGGCAGTTTTGTCCAAATCTATGATGTGCTTAAATTGGGAGTTATCAAACACACCCAAGAGCAGAACTTGGTGTGGTGAACTTGACCCTGCAGTGCCCCCCAATGCCCCCTGCCTCCTACTGTTCATGCCCCTTGAGTGTGGGCAAGACCTGTGACTTACTTCTAGCCAATAGAGGATGGTAAGGTGAAGAGATTTTGCAGATATAATTAAGGTCCCTAATCAGCTGATTCCAAGTTAATCAGAATGGAGATGATCCTGAATTAATCAGGTAAAAGCCCTTAAAAAAGGGACTAGGCCCTCCCTAAGGTCAGAGAAACTCTCTCTCCCGTGCTACCTTTGAAGAAACCAGCTGCCATGTTGTGAAAGGACCTATGGAGAAGGCCATGGGGCAAGAAACTGCAGGATCTGAGGATTCCCCCAGCCAATAGGCAGCAAAAAAGTGAGGACCTTAATCCTGCAATAACGAGGAGATAAACTCTGCTGCCAAGCTGAGGGAGCTGGGAGGGATACCTTTGCCCAGTTGAGCCTCTGATGAGACCACAGCTCTGGCTGTCACCTGGATCGTAGCCTGGTGAGACCTGAAGTATAGTGTGAGACCAGCTAAGCTGTGCCTGTCAGACTTCTGATCTATAGAAATTGTGAGATAATAAAAGTGTTTTTACAGCCACTCGGTGGTGGTGATTTGTTAGACAGCAATGTAAAACAAATACACTTGGCTTCAAGAGAGTCGATCCAGATGTTTTTCTGGGTATTTCCTCTAGGACCATGGTTTGCTATCATAGGAAGAAACAATCAGAGTTGGATCATTCTATGTCAGAGGGTCAGGAGTTTTATAGTTTCTGTATTGGATATGAACTGCAAATAGAGTCATCCCTGTTCTGTTTTCTTCCTGGCTCAGGGGACCACTCGTTCTTTTGCCCTACACAGTGGCCACTTTGCTGTCGGGATTCCCTTGGCATTCATTGAACTAGTTAACTGATGAAACTCAACGTTTTTTCTTTGTTGTCTCTCTAGCTAACCCAGATACCGCAGAACTTCTCAATCATCTCTAGATTTAAAAAACTATTCTTTCCCCTTTGCTTTCTCCCATCACTTCCACCAACCTCATCAAGGCTCTCATGCCTTCCCTGGGCCTTTCCGAGCTCTTTTCCCACTTCTCCCTCTTCTCCAAGTTCTACCTTCTCCTCCCATCTTCCTCGGACCCACGCTTCCTTCTCATCATTCCATGTATGGGTGGTCCCTCTGGCCAGCAATGCTCCTACCACCCATCCCTCTCCACCACACACCTGGCCTTACTCAGATGGTCTCTCTTCTCTTAGGCTTTGGACCTGCTCATCCTTCTTCCTCCTTTCTCCTTTTCAACTCCCACAAGCAGGGATACTCCCTACCTCGTCTCATCTCCTGCCGCAGTTTTTATTCCATCATAAACAGTTACTATGCTAGTATTCGATTTTTTTCTATTTCTATGTCAAAATCACTGTCTCCCACAGACTGTGAAACCACCAAGAGTGTGAATTTTGTTCATCTCTGGATTCCATGTACCCGAGCCCAGTGATGGACCCAAAAGCAGGATTTTCAATATGTCTGTGTGGCTGGCTGAATGAACGAGTAACATGTAGAATGATGAGCTCCAAGGAGCAGGGGGTTTGGCCAAATCCTAATAATTTGCACTACAGACCGGTTCCCTTGAAATTCTGCATAGCTCAGGAATCACTAGAAATAAGAACGATGAACTTTACCAGGAGCTTCCAGAAAGCATCATCATGTTACACCCTGTCTTCCACCCCTATTTTAGCATAAAAAGGTATAAAGTGAGAAATTATTGCCATGAGGAAGGGTCAGTGTTTTTGATCGTGACCGGTTGATCCCAGCTCTGTCTTAAATCTCAAACTGGTTCCATCTTGAGACCTAAGATCCCCTGTTAACCTGGCAGCTTCTTTTTTTTTTTTTTTTAAATCCTACTTGATGCTTTTCTCCTGTTTCCCACCCTGTTTTAAATTTATTTATTTATTTATGGCTGTGTTGGGTCTTCGTTTCTGTGCGAGGGCTTTCTCCAGTTGTGGCGAGTGGGGGCCACTCTTCCTTGCGGTGCGTGGGCCTCTCACTATCACGGCCTCTCTTGTTGCGGAGCACAGGCTCCAGACGCGCAGGCTCGGTAGTTGTGGCTCATGGGCCCAGTTGCTCCGCGGCATGTGGGATCTTCCCAGACCAGGGCTCGAACCCATGTCCCCTGAACTGGCAAGCAGATTCTCAACCACTGCGCCACCAGGGAAGCCCTGGCTGCTTCTGTTTATTTTATGGTTTCCCCTGTGAAGTGCTGGGTAATTTTTGTATACAGAAATAGCCACAACAAATTCAGTTCTGCTATGGAGAAAATCCGTTTTTCTCGTTCTATATTATCCAGGGTAAAATACCATCAGAAACTGTGAGAAGCATAAGGGAGCTTACAGCTTATTATCTAGTACCAGTTACACTCTGAGCACCATGCTAGGCCTGGGGGACGCAGAAATGAATATAATATGGTCCAGGACTTAAGGGAATCTACAGGGTAATAGACAGAATGAAAAAGAAATGAAATTGACAACATGGAGTGCTAAGTGCTATGGTGGAGTGAAGCCTCCCAATCAACCGTAGCCCAATGAAGGGCCCTTCACCCACCCAGGGTTGGGAATGGGAGGTCACAATGTCAGGCAATTGAGGCCCAGAGAGGGAAAGTGACTTGTTCAAGGTCCCCGGTAGCGGTAGCACCAACTCTCTTGGCTCCCATTCTAGGCTTCTTATTGATACTCTGCATTATTGCAGGAAGCTGACTCCTGTGATTTTGTAGCTCCTATGGGGAAGACTGGGGACTGGAACTAGGGAATTATAGTCAAAGAAGTTAATCACAACCATGGAATTTCTGTTACTTGCATGCCTTCGGAAGGGATACTTGTAATTCAAGCGGTATGTCTAGGAGCTGACTGCTTTAAGGCTTGACCAAGTCCTGGCACAAGCAGCTAAGAAACAAAGCTCCCATCTTCAACCTGAGTGGATGAAATCAGTTTTCAGGAAACTCAGCCACTCGAAAATGGAGTCCCAGATGAAATCCCCAAGAATAATTAGTACAGCTTTGCAGAGGGGAGTTCCACTGGCTCTGGCTTCCCCATTTCTGCACTGTTAGTCTCCAGAGCACTGTGCAACGTGTGGGCAGGGAGTGGCCCCCACCAGGGACCACAGGCTCTGGGGTGGGCAGGCCTGGATTGAAATCCTGGCTCTTGTACTTCCTAGCAGTGTTGTCTTGAGTTAGTTATTGAATTTCTCTGTGCCTCAATTTCTGCACTTGCTAAATGGGAACAATAATAGTACCTATCTAAGAAAATTGTGAGGATTTGAGATTAGGTTTATAGGACCCCCTCGTGTACAGAAGGCACTCAGGTTGTATCTATTATTTATGATCACTTTTACTATTATTCACCCCTGGCTCTGAGGCTTGTGATCTTGGCGAACTATGTTACACTCATTCTCTTGGGCTCAGTTTCCTCATTTGTAAAATGAGTAGGTTGAACTAGATGGTTCCTGAGGAGCCTTCTCATTTCCAGCATTCTAAAATTCTAGCGCTGAAATAAACATGCACCCTCATATATGCAATTTTGTTTTCAGCCCTGCACCCTCCGGAGGCAGACCGAGCAGATGTTACTCTGTAGGCAAGAAAACAAAAGCTCTGACTTCCTCAGGTGCTTGGGAGGTAGAGCCAAGATCCCAATGCAGCCCTCTTGTTTCATTGCTATTGGGGTTCCCCCTGCAGGGATTATGAAGGTCACAACCTGCTGACCTCATTTATCCAGAGCAAAGCTGAGTGGTCCAAAGGAAAAAGAAAAAGCCTCGACACCTGATGAGCCTTAAGGATAGTGACCGTCCCGAGGTGGGCTGCTCCCTGTAAGCCTGCACAGGGCTGCTGATCACTTTTAGTTATGTCCCGAGAGCTAAAGTTTGCTGACGTTGCATTGCACGTGAAGTCTGTGTTAAGGGTTGTACATGTGTTATTTCTCCATCTCCTTACAACAGCCCTACGGAATATTGTTAGCCCATTTCTCAGGTAAACAAAGTTTGGCACAGAGAGGTTAAGTGACTTAACCAAGATAGCACAGCCTAGGAATACCAGATCTCGGATTTGAACCTCAGTCTGTAGAACTGCAAAGCTCAGGCTCCTCATCACTACGGTTGTTACCTTTGTACCGTGACTGGTAGTCACAAGGAGAAAGAAGAACTTTATAAACAGCACACGATCAGACAGGGATGGGGACGCTGAATCGTTAGGAAAAGTTCCATTTGCTTCATAGTTTTCATTTGCTGAGGTAAGGTAATGTGTAATGTCTTTTCGAATAATTGCCTTTTAAAATGATCAAAGGCTATTAAAAAAAAAGATTGGAAACAAAACGAGAATAAAACGGATGTGTTTTAGAAAGCTAAAAACCTGGGACCTGAGTGCTAATTCTGGCTCTATTAAAAACTGTCCCATACTAATATACATAAAAAAGAGATAGATTGGGATTGACATATATACACTATTGATACTATGTATAAAATAGATAACTAATGAGAACCTACTGTATAGCACAAGGAACTCTTAATGCTCTATGGTGACCTAAATGAGAGGGAAATCCAAAAAGAGGGGATATATGTATATGTATAGCTGATTCACTTTGCCGTACAGTAGAAATTACACAATATTGTAAAGCAACTATACTCCAATAAAAAAAGGATAAAAAAGTAAAATATAAAACAGATAATAAGAACCTGCTGTATAGCACAGGGAACTCTATTCAATACTCTGTAATGACCTATATGGGAAAAGAATCTAAAAAAAAAAAGAGTGGACGTATGTATATGTACAATGATTCACTTTGCTGTACACTTGAAACTAACACAACATTGTAAATCAACTATATTCCAATAAAAATTTTTAAAAAAACCTGTACTAATGGCCTTGAGCAGTTCTCCCCCCACCCCCACCCCCGCCCTGGGCCTCAGTTTCCCCATCTACACCAATTGAGGACTGCTTCAGTTCTTCTCAGGGTTTAACGTGCATGTGAATCACCTGAGGATCTTGTTAAAATGCAAATTGTGATTCAGCAGGTCTGGGGTGGCGGGATCTGAGATTCAGCGTTTCCATCAACCTCCCGGGTGATGACAGCACTGAGGGTCTAGGGACTGAGTAGTGAAGGGCTAGATCACCTTCGGTTTAAGTCTAAAACCAAGGTATTAGAGTCACCCCATGGCTAGGTAAAGAGGAGTGGTGCTTGTCTTTTTCTGGGACAGTGAAATTTCTCCAGCTGTAGCTGGTATAGCTGTTCCGTGCTCTTGACCTTTTCTGTCTCAAACACATCTCAAGTCCCCTGAGCCTGGAGCCTGCAGGCTTTGGCGTGGCCCATGTGAGGCTCTCCTCTGAGGCGACAAGTGGGGAAGCTGACCTGGAAGACCGACAACCGTGCACAAGGTGAGTCTCCTGGATTCCCTAGTAGGAGCTGTGTTCTCTCCTCTGTCCACTGGCTCAAAACCCATCTTTTCCCACGTCACCAGAAAGCACTGCCGGATGTGCTGTCGGCTGTGGCTCACCTACTGCCGACAGGGAGGGCTTCTAGAAGGAGAAGTCAGTTCCTGCTTTCCCTGTGGAAATCAAGCTTGTCATTTCTGCCACTTGTTCAGCTGGCAGAGTCAGAGAACTCTCCTCCGGCCCCCTTTCCCCAGCACACTTTCTGCGCAGCGGGCCATGCAGCCCTGTTCTCGTCCTCCTCACAGTGAGTTTTTCTCTCCATGATAAAGAACTTTTTTAGGTAATTGAAAGATCTGCTGGGGAACTAGGATTTATGTCAACGTAAACCTTAATTATTTTGGAAACCTGAGCTCCTTCAAAGTGTGGGGCTTTTTTAATGTCATCGACTTCAAAATCTTACAGTGGTATGAACAAATATTTGTTGGATCTTAAATTGGCTTGTTAAATTTTGCTCTTGTTTGTTTCAATTCACTTTCTATCTTTTCCTTTTTGTCACATTTTCTATTTGGATTTTTTTTTCCCTTTTCACATTGTATTCTAAATGAGGCATTTTCTCAGCTTCCGTAATTCCCTGTGTCTCTAACTGGGATGGAAATGTGCAGTGTTTAGCAGAAACCGCCTCATGAGTGATGTTGACATGCAGAACTTTCTGGTCTTCGAGCTTGTCTTGTCAAAGGACCCCCCTGGGGCACAGAAATCTGCCCTCTCAGTTTGCTGTGGGTCAACTGAGAGCTCCTGCCCCAAAAGGCTTGACATTGCAAACCCTACAAAGTGTCCTATTGGCTTGATGAGAGCAGAGTTATGTTGGAACCTATGAGAAATTTCAAAGCAACTGAAGAACCAAATTGTTTACATGGGGTCTGGATGAGCTGAAGGTTTTGTCCCGTTACCCCGCTTCAGCTCTGACCTCTAAGGGCTGGGACCCCTCCATGCTGCTCTCACGCTGAGAATGTGCACCTAAACTTTAAGCTGCCTTTTGGCTTCATAGTAACTAGTAGTTTCTTCACCATAGTATCGGTAAGTAGTGGGATGGTCTGTTGGTTTCCTATTGCTGCTGTAACACATTACCACAAACGTAAATAGTACAAATCTTTTATCTTACAGTTCTGGAGATCAGTAGTCTCATTGGGCTAAAGTCAAAGTATCGGCAGGGCCGCAGTCCTGGAGGCTGTGGTGGAGAATGCAGCCCCTGGCCTTTTCTAGCTGCTAGAGGCTACCTGCGTTCCTTGGCTCATGGCCCCGTCCTCCATTTCAAAACGAGCAAAAGAGAGTCGAGTCCCCATACTGCATCACTCTGCCATCTTCTTCCTCTCTCTTCCCCCTTTTAAGAACATTTGTGATTATATTAGGTCCACCTGGATAATCCGGGCTAAATTCTCAGTCTCAGGATCCTTAATTAATCACTTCTGCAAAATACCCTTTGCCATGTAAGGTACCATATTCACGGGTCTCAGGGACTAGGACCTGACATCTTCGGGGCAGGGGACTCACTCACTCACATCTCCACCTTTTCAAGGTGGAGCACTCTAGTGAACGTGTATTGTTTGCCTCCCCATGATCCATTCTGTCTTCTAGCAGAAACAGCCCTGAGTGTTCAGTGTTGATCCAGTCTTAATCCACGTAGCCTGTGTGCACTTAAACACCTGTGGAAGTGGTTATGGTGGATGCCATCATGCCCTTACCCATCCACACTGCTTACTAGGGCACCCTTACAAATGTTATGTTCCAGTAGCCAATGCATGAGGTTAAGTATATTAGGTAAGTATATTAGATACTTACTTGAGGTTATTTTTTACTTTACTTATAATTAGTAAGTGGCGACAGTGAGACTTAAGCTTGTGATGCTCTAACTCTCAGTCTTTCCACTGTATTGTCACTATAAGAGTAGTGTGAAAAGGCCAAAATTCTGTTTGCCGTTGTTACGGGGATACTACCAGGAGGAAGGTTCCAAGTGGAGAGTGTACGTGTGACCATCTTTGATGTAATTATTGACCTAAAGGGTCTGTTTCCTTTCTAGTACTGTGAGACATTGTCCTGTCTTGGCCTGAAAGGGAATCTTGAGATATTTGGTATAGCTTTGCCCACATACTACTTGCTGTCATTTAGGTGTAGAGTTCTAACATGCAGTGAGCCCCTAATGAGTATTAGACATTGTGTTAGGCACATGCATCTGTTATTTCATTTAATCTTGCTAACCTATCCTGCATCACCACCACCACCACCACCACCACCACCACCACTACCACTACTATTATCCCTGCTTCAAAGATGAGAAAAATGGGGCTCAGAGAATTTAAATCCCTTTCCCAAGCCAAGATTCAAGCATAGGCATGAATCTATATATGTATAGAGCCTGCTTTCTTTACAATAGTTAACCTGGACCACAGAACACTGATCATTGTGTCCCCAGTATTTATCTCGCAGGGATAATAAATCTATATCTTGTCACTTGTCATCATCCATCTCCTATTTGCTTTTCTAAACAACATAGGCCCTGTCCCATGACCAATATTGTCTTGCTTTCCTAATGACAAAATGTGCTTCAAGGTTATTTGCCCATCACTTTGAGTAGCCCTTGTATTAACTGTACATTGCATTTTGCTTAATCTGTTTTGACAACCTGACTTTTTGGAACTCTTCTGTTTGGGAGAGAAAAATTTACACAAGGCAGCCCACTTTGGCTTGGCCCTTTCTATTTCTCTGATCCATGTGGTCTTCCCAAGCATTGACTTGTTAGGCCTGATTATTGAAGTAACTGATGTAAAACCAAGATAGTTAAGTGTTCCAATTCTGAGATGTAAACCCATTCTGCTTGGGGAAGGCGACCAGTCTGCACAATCCAGGTACTGTAGGACAGCCACTTCGTAGGCATTTTTGCCAGGTGCACCTGCCTGAGCCTCAGCTCGGCCATCGGTAATAATGTCTAGCTTGAAGAAGATAATCTCTGAATCCCTTTCCAGCACTAAAATCCTTTAATACTCATATTTCCTCTACTGCTGGACAGTTTAATTCTTTGATCTTATCATAACTAAAGAGTGAGACACCAGGCGTGTGTGATACAGGAAGGGATTTGGGACCCAATAGGAGACTCATCGTTTACAATGGGACAGAGGCTGGGAAAATGACCTGGTATCAATATTAGTTGTGAACGGATGCCACAGGTATGAAGTCCAGTCTCCGAGGTTGGCACTAGAGTGTTCAAGAGGAGGTAGCTTGGGTTTTTTCGGGCAGGCGGAATGCACCAGAGGGAAACTGAGGACTCAAACATCTGAACATTTAGGATGTCCATCTGTGGACCCCACCCAGGAACTTAGCTTGGTTATAGAGCAGAGGCCTGGCAAGAGCCAGGCAGGAGAGCCAGCCCACCCTCTGCTCGCCACCACTGGGCAAGTGTTAGGGGTGCAGCAGCAGCCCTTGGGGTAGCAGTTGTGTGAGACCAGGCAGAGCACCGGGGAGCAGGGGAGAAACCCAGTCTTGGGAGTTGCAGCCCATTGGGTGGGAAGATCAGTGCTTCATGCACATGGGAACAGTAACTCAGGGGCCCACGAGTCAACACTGGAAATGAGACCGAAGTCTCCTTGGAAGGGGGTGGGTCGCGGGGCAGGTGCATTATCTTTCCTCAGTCTTAAAGACCGGCCCAGAAGCTGAATGGGACTAAACTTTCAGGTCCAAGGACAAGCAGGCCCAGCAAAGAGGAAGTGGGAATGGCAGAGCCAGGTAAGAAGTCAGGGGACTGCATCTGCCACAAGCTGGCTTTTTCCCATTCTCAGTGTCTGCTTCATCTGTACATCATTGTTTCAATCACAGAACATCCGCCAACTCATCGTCTGGTAACATTCTGGCTCCCCATCACGTACCGTGGCCATCTTTGAACTGGTTTTCGCTCATTGGATTCTTTTTTGGTTTCTTTTAAAAATTATTTTTGGCTGTGTTGGGTCTTTGTTGCTGCGTGCAGGCTTTCTCTAGTTGTGGAGAGCAGGGGCTACTCTTCCGTGGTGGCTTCTCTTGTTGTGGAGCATGGGCTCTAGGCACACGGGCTTCAGTAGTTGTGGCACGTGGGCTCAGTAGTTGTGGCGCAGGGGCTTAGTTGCTCCGTGGCATGTGGGATCTTCCGGGACCAGGGCTCGAACCCGTGTCCCCTGCGTTGGCAGGCGGATTCTTAACCACTGCGCCACCGGGGAAGCCCGCTCATTGGATTCTTGAATTTGATTGATTTTGGTTTTGAAAATATAAAAAGCAACCTTTCTTGTTAAAAGACCGTAAATCATAGTGGTTAAGAGGCTCTGGAGTCAAACAGACCTAGGTTCAAATTGTAGCTTGGCCACTTACCTGCAATGTGACCTTGGGCAAGCCACCTTAGCTCAATGGGCCTCAGATTCCTCATGCATAAAATAGGGATAATAATAATAATAGTACCAGTGTCCCAAGGTTATTGTGAGGATTAAATAAGAAAATATGCCTGGCACGTGGGAAACACTAGATTCACGGTATCTAAGATTATTATTGGCTTGTCTAGGCTGACTCCCACCCTGGCATCTGGTCATATGTTCCTCATATAAGCTTTACAAATCAATTCAGTATGTGTGCTGACTTTTCATTCATGCTACATGAGTGAAACAAGAATTCACCTTATCAGAAGATGACATTTTTCGTGTGTTTTTTGAGCACCTACCATGGTCTAAGAGCCAACTCTTAGTTAAGGGTGTTTAAGAAGGCCCACGGTATATGCTAGAAGTAGGGAATGTAATGGTCCAGGAAGATGCCTCTTGTCTGTTTATAGATCATGATATTTTACTAGTGTTTTCTAATCCTCCACTGAGACCTCTAAGTCAGGTTTAATTTTAAGATAAAAATAGAACCTGGGCTTCCCTGGTGGCGCAGTGGTTGAGAATCCGCCTGCCGATGCAGGGGACGCGGGTTCGTGCCCCGGTCCGGGAAGATCCCACATGCCGCGGAGCGGCTGGGCCCGTGAGCCATGGCCGCTGGGCCTGCGTGTCCGGAGC
>NC_041234.1:114841176-114885257 GCF_002837175.3 Physeter macrocephalus
GGAGCCTGTGCTCCGCAACGGGAGAGGCCACAACAGTGAGAGGTCCACGTACCGCCAAAAAAAAAAAAAATAAAACCAAATTCCTGGGGTTGAGGGTAGAGCCAGGACAATTTGTTGTAGCCTAATAGTTTAGTGACATGAACCAAATCGATGGGGCTGGCAGGGACCCTGTTCTGGATACAAAAACCTACCAGGGATACCCTGGTGGTGCAGTGGTTAAGAATCTGCCTGCCAATGCAGGGGACACGGGTTCGAGCTCTGGTCTGGGAAGATTCCACATGCCGCGGAGCAACTAAGCCCGTGCGCCACAGCTACTGAGCCTGCGCTCTAGAGCCAGCGAGCCACAACTACTGAAGCCCGCGCCTACCGCGCCCAGAGCCCGTGCTCTGCAACAAGAGGAGCCACTGCAGTGAGAAGCCCATGCACCGCAACGAAGAGTAGCCCCCGCTCGCCACTACTAGAGAAAGCCCGCACGCAGCAATGAAGACCCAACGCAGCCAAAAATAAATAAATAACATAAATTAAAAAAAAAAAAAAACCTGTACCAATCAACACTGTCCACAGTTCCCGAAATTCAATCTGGTTTTGGAGAGTCTCTCTCAATTTTTGGAAATGCTGCAAAGCTGCAGAGGAGACTGTGGACTCCAAAGGAAGGTCAGAGCCCTTAGAGTGTCTGAGGCAGGCAGTATCCCTTGGCCATTGGAGAGGCACACAAATTGCTCAGACGGGTCTATAGCAGAAAACTTGGAGGCAGAAATGCTTCCCGGGTGACCCAGCTCTTCTAGATGATATAAGAATCCTGGAGCATGTTCATGTATAATGAATAGTTTGTGAGACTGTTATTTCTATGAACTTGTTCTGATGTCAGGTTTCCTTTAAGTTTTCTGCAGTCTCTCATCTTCTATTACCCTGAGTTGTGATCTCAGAAGTAGAGGATCTTAGATGTGTAATATGTTCTTAGAAAGGCTTGGTCACAAGGCTTGTTGAGAACTTAGTAGTGGACATGTGGGAAGTGGAAGAAGTCAGGGATGGAGTCCCTGGGACCTGGAGACTGAGACCTCCTGGACCTGAGCTGTATTATTCTTTGCACTTCCAACCCCAACACACGAAACAGCAATTAGCTGATGGACATGGCAAGTATATCAACATTTGTAGAATTGATGGATGAACAGGCAAATGGTTGGAGGGATGGATAAATAAGAACTACTTTCCCTTTCTCCATGCCTCGTTGGCTTATAGATCTATGTGTCCCCAACAGCCTGGGAACTTCTTGAGGGCATCTTTTTATATCCAGCATGGAGCATAGGGGGGCTAGATCCCAACTGAATGGCATCGAGAGGGGGCAATACTGAGAGACTGGCACGTGCTCTTATTTGGGGGATGTGAAGGTCAGGATCCGACCTTCTGGGCACGGGGGTCTGGGTAAGAGAAAGACTCTGCCCTCGGGCAGATGAGGTTGAAACTAAACAGCAAACCAGTAACAAAGACAAATACCAGTCACCAGGTTCATCATTTAAAATTTTTAATTTAACAAATACTTTGCTTGTACGTGTGTAATGTAAGGTGTTGTCAGTCAACTGAAAAGGTTAGTATCATCCATGTTGTTCAAGCCAGAAACATTGTCTTAGAGGTTCCACCTCCTAAATATCTCTGGAACCCACCTTCCTGCTCCCCATCACCACTCCCTGCACTGTAATTAAGACCCTTAGTGACCCCTACTGGCTTACCTGTATCCATCGTTTCTCCTCAATTCACATCAGCAGAGGTAAGCTTTTAAACAGAAATCAGATCATTTTACTGCCTCAAACGCCTTCACTGGATGCCCATTTGCTACTTGATAAAGTAGTAACATGACTTACAACGTTCTGTTTGTTCTGATCCTTGGCTCCCCTGCTGCTATCTACTCCTCCCTCCTGCCCGGCTCCACGTTTGGCTTATAGTCTAGCCACAAGGAGCTAATTGTTATTTGCTGATACTCTGCTGTGTCACCTTGCTTTTATAAAAGCTGGGATTCTAGACATGGGTTTAGAGTCAAGCCTCAACTCTTATCCTGAGCTCATGTCCAGACCCCCTGACCCCCAGACATGCCCTTTGCTCTCATCACACCCGACTACACACTGTTCACTGACCAGACCAAGGGTTTCCAAGAGCTCACAGCCAAGCAGAGGAAGTCGACACTTAAACATGTAAGTAGATAATCATGAGGACAATGTTTCAGTAGAGGTAAGATCCAGTGACTGAGGAATACAGTCGAGGGAGCTGTCAGTTATGTCTGGTGGGTCAGTGGGTCACAGGAAATAGGTGGCACTTGAACTCAGCCTTGAGGATGACAGTGGTTTGTTGAACGTTTCTAATGTGCTTAGTGTTACTTGAAACCTGCTTTATTTTTCTTTAAGTATTGTAGACATACTGCCTCTAGTTGTGTACTGCTCCTTTGCCCAATCTTTGAAGAAAGAGTTTGCTGAGTAATAGGTAACTCCAGATAAACATCTATCTAAACTATCATGATGCCGCAATTAGTAGAGGTTGACTGAATGAGGCTTTTATACAGTGCAAATGGAATCGAGGAGGCTGAAGGTGATCCAGGGAATGAATAGATGCTCAGAAGGAAACATTGTGACCTGGCCTTCTTTGCTTCTGTTTGCCTTGTTTTAGATCACAGTGACTATAACAGTGCTTTTTTTCATTTTCTGTCTAATGGGTTTTTAATGTAGTTACTTCTGGTGGATTCATTTTCACTCCTGGCTCTGCCATCCCCTTACTCTGAGGCACTCTCCCTTCTTGGAGGTCAATTCCTTCATCTGCATAGTGAAGAAGACAAACTGGATCTGTAATGTTCCCCCCATGTACTGTGGATGCTGCTATAGGGGGCCCAGACCAGGCCAACCTGCCCCTCAGTTTCAGGCAGGGCCTGTCAGCTTTCTCTGCTGTGCCTGCTCATGCTTCCTCGGGAGGTGACTATGGCTTCTTAACTTTTAAACTTTTATTGTGGTGTAAGCTGTATAAAGTCAAGTCCCCAAATCTTAAGTGCACAGCTCAGCGAATTCTTACAAGATGAACTTACCCCTTGGGCTACTACCCAAATCAAGATACAGAACATTTTGATCACCTCCGAGGTTCCCTTGTGCCTCTTCCCAGACAAGCTCCGATGCCGCCGCCCCCAAGGTCGTCGCTATTCCCGCTTGGATTACCATGGCTTTCCTAGGCCTACTCTTAAACCGAATATAAATGGAATCAACAGCATACACTCATTTGTGTCTGATTTCTTTTGCTCAACATAACATCTGTGAGATTCATCCAAGTCAATTCCTACTTGGAAGTAGGACTATATTATGGTTTATTTAGTCACTCCACTATTGATGGACATCTGGGTTGTTTAGAGCTTGTGGCTATTATGCATAAAGCTTCTATGAACATTCTTGTATGTATTTTGGTCCACATATGAACTCATTACTTTTGAGTATCCAGGAGTGATAGAAAAGTTTTTATTTTTTATTTTTTATTATTGAACAGTTTCTGGATTAAAAAAAACGGTTTGAAAACCTCTGGAATAGATCAGTGATTCCCAGACACAGGACTGTAAACTGGCATCATGATCATCTGAGAAATCTTGTAAAATATGAACTCTTGGGTTCAGTACTCAGATATCTTGATTCAGTATCTGGGGTGGAGTCTAGGGACTGTGTCTGATTTTGTAATTCCTGAGTGATGAGTGATTCTGATAGGGTGCTAGCATTGAGAACCGCCAGACTAGCGGACCTCTAAGGCATTTGCAGATCAAACATGGAATACCTATACACACTACTGTATATAAACCAGATAACTAATGAGAACCAACTGTATAGCCCAGGGAACTCTACTCAATACTCTGTAATGACCTTTACGGGAAAAGAATCTAAAAAAAGAGTGGATATATGTATATGTATAACTGACTCACTTTGCTGTATAGCAGAAACTAAGACAACATTGTAAATCAACTACACTCCAACAAAAATTTTTAAAAAACAAAATAAAACATGCTATACCTCTATTACAAGCTTTTTCTGAGCATTAAGTCCTTGGAGTCAATCCCTGTCTGGGGCTGCTCGCGCTATGTTGAATTCTTCTGTTTGCTTGTCTCTCTCCCTCGCTGTCTGTTCACTTTTCCTGAGTAGGGGGCTTGTCTGCCTTGTGTATTTATGTATTGCCTGCATCTAGGACATGGTAAGCCATGCAGCAGGGGCTCGGTACATGTGAATGACTGAATGAAAGTATAACACAGATAATTTATTTTTTGGAAATATTTTGAAAGAGGTCTGTCTCTAGATTTCATTGCCTTATTGTTGCTAGACTTTCGGGGCAGGGCTAATACCTGCTAGAACTGAGAAGCCAGTGCTCGCTCGAAGTCTCACTTTGCCTTGAGTCCTCGGCAAGACAAGAGGCTTTCAAGCCAAGATTTGGCCAGAGAGATAGACAGATACCCAGGAAGACAAAAACCCAGACCAAAGAACTTTTGTCCGTGAAGGTTGCTACTCTAGATTCATAAGAGGATATGATGTTGAGGAAGTGTAAAACCTGGTGGCATGCTTATCCTGAGCATCCTGGAAGAAAGATGCTGTCAGTCTCTGGGAGGAGCCTCCCTTTATAACATCCGGATGCCATCTTTGAAAAGAGGCTGAACTCTGAAAGACTGGCCATTAACCTGAGCCATCAAGGGAGAGACATAATTACCTAAAGAGACAGTTCAAATTACGAATGGGTATGAGTTTATTGGATTGGATTCAATCTAGTCTCTAATTTCCTCCTCCCCTTTGACCTCATCAAAGGGTTGTGGAAGGGATAGGGACAGAGAAGATCAGAACAGTTTCAGGGAAATGACGAAGCTATATTTTCCTGGCAGCCCTGAATTTAGTATGGCTATTTTGGGACCCCACTACAAATGAATGAACTAGATTGCCTCTGGAGGTTTCTATGTGCATTGTGGGGACACCAGAAAAGTGTTAGCAAAGAGCTTCTACCCTCATTTTCCACGTGGTCTCATGAAATTATCAGAACTTTCTGCTGTGGTTACAGAGATGCAGGTGTGTGTGTTTGCATCATTGTGGAGAGGCAAAATGTGCGAAGGAGGGTGGGGACACTCAGAGAGCGTTTTGTAATCAAGCAGCATGCATCCTGTGTCTGGTTGAGCTTTCCTTGCCTCCTAACTCACAGGCTATTCCTAGATAAACTTTTTTTGGCTATACTTTAAAGGTTTCTTGAACTTCTTAGACAAGGGGGTAAGTGAGTAGGCAGTCCCATGGTAAAGGCAGAGACCTGCCTGTACTCATTTGAAGCTTCCGAGTAAAGTGCTTTCACGCAGTTCAGTGCTGGGATGATTCTGAGATTCCCAACCCTTGAAGGTCAGTCTGCTCCCCTCACATGCATTCCCAGAGCTTTACGTGAAGCCCATGATTAGCAGGGCAAGGACAGAGATTAGTGTCAGCTGGAAACTCCCTCTAGCCAGGCACGCAAACCGCCTGGTATTCTAGTTAACTGGCTACAGTTAATCAAACACCCTTCCTTCTCTAGTTATATCCGAATTTCCTTTAAAGGAAAGTTCTTGGAAATTGTTAGAACTGGGATTTGACCCTTACCTAAGGACAAATTAAAACTCATTTACGGGCTTCCCTGGTGGCGCAGTGGTTGAGAGTCCGCCTGCCGATGCAGGGGACTGTGCGTCCAGAGCACACAGGCTCCGCAACGGGAGAGGCCACAACAGTGAGAGGCCCGCGTACCGCAAAAAAAAAAAAAAAAGCCATTTACTAAGAACCTACTCTAGGCCCTGCACAGTGCAGGATCCAGGGGATTCTAAGGTGAACGATTTCCTTAGAAAATTACAACCCAGTGGGAAAGACAGACATATGTGCAAATGATTACGATGTAATGTGTCCAGGGCTGTAATGGAAGTCTGCACAACTGCTCGTGTGACACAGAGGGAATATGATAGACTCTGTGTGGGATGGCCAGGGAGAACCACAGAATGGAAGTCAAATTTAAATTAAGCTGGACAAGTGAGAGCTCACCAGTTATGCAGAGAGAAGGATATATTTCCCAGGCATTCCTGATGTGTGTGTGTTGGGTGGGGGGCACTATTGTATTGTTTTATGCTTGATTTGTTGAAGTTCTCTCTCTCCACATTTTGGTGTGATATTTGTCATTAGGATTTTAGCTAATCCGGTCGGTTTTGCCCTGAAGCTTTTGTCCCCCCAGTATAAGGCTTTAGTTTTAAATGCTTGCTTGTTTTATTCCCCACATGTGGCAGGCTGGCTACCCTGGAAAGGATACTTGAAATCCCCTTTCATTCTCTTTTATGAGTCTCAGCCTGCAGCATGCTTTAAACACTCAGCAGCTTACTTTCTTCCTCTTGCTAAGGCCTCTTACCTTTCTCTATACCTGCCTCCACTCTGAGTCCTTAAAAGCCACAAGGGTCCCTCCTGGAAGAGGTTTAGGTGAGGGAGCGAGGACATTGCCTAGGGAAGGTACTTTCTGAAGCAATGTGGCCTACTAGTCCACGTGCACTGGCAGAGAAGAAACCTATATCTTAAGTTTGGACTTGCTTTCCAAAGTGCATGCGTTCTGTGTCCTTATCTTCAAACAAGTAATGAAGTTTATTTATTTTTAACGTTTATCGATGGAGAAGCTTATGTGCATACAGATGAAGTAACATATCCAGGACCACACAGGCAGCTGATAGTAGGGCCAGGACCTAAACCCAGGTTGCCTGACTACCAGTTAAGAGTTCTTTCTGTTATAACACTTGCTGGGCTTCTAATACCTGGATCTCTATGCCTCATTAAAAAAAAAAAAGTAATATTTCCAAGACTGCCTGTGCTAAATTACTGAAGTTTAAAAAAACAGAAAATGTGGAGACAGCTTGAGGGTTTCTGGGCTTCTCCCATTTGGCAATCTATTGTGTTTCCTATGGTGTCTTCTGTTGTGTTCTTTGTCACATCGAAAAGATTATAGGTTTCAGCTATGATACAGATTTTTTTTAATGAGTTTGCATTTTATTACTTGTAAGAACAGTACTTACACTTTAAAGATAATAATACAGTTATTTATGTATATAAGACACATCATTTATCCACAGAAAATGCTTGGTGCGCATATGGTTTCCTGGACTCCTTGAAATAACTCTGTGGCTCCTAAGGGGTGTTCTGTCCACAGGTTATGAATGAGTTTGTGGTACACTAAGCACAGGTCCTCTATCAGGAAAGGCTGCATTTGAGCTTCAGGGTTTACTACTCACTAACTTCAGTTCTTAGAGCCAGTGGTAGTTCTGCTTTTCCTCCCCTGGAATCTAGGCAGGCTTGTGAATGCTTCAGCAAATAGAATACTGTGGAAATGATGCTAGTGGTTTCTGAGGCTAGGTCTAAATGGCCATAGAGCAGCTACCTGTCAAGAGTAATGAAATGCTGAGAGGGAGGTAGGGCTTCAGGTATAGCTTGCTCAAGTAACACAGTGATGTCACCAAGATCCTGTTTTGTTTTGTTTTGTTTTTTTTCTGTTTTTCCACTCCACCTTCTGTGATGTCAGTTTCATAGATTTCATTCTAAGTATGACTGTCTTCCTGGTCAAAAAATAGCTGCCAGCAACTTCTGGGGTGACATGGCTCCTTGGAGAGAGAGAGAGACAGAGGGAGACAGAGATGGAGAAAGAGAGAGAGAGAGGTATCTGAGAGAGTAAGAAAGAGAGGAGCTCCAAGGTAGAAAAAGTAGCATATGATACAGATTTTTTAACCTTTATATCCTCATAGCACATAATAGGCCCTCATTAAAACATTTCGGGAAGGAAGGAAGGATAGATAGATGAATATATCCTCTATATTATTGCCAGAGTTCACAACCGACTTCTAAAGCTCCCATATATTCCATACTGTTGACTGACTGTGGGCTGCCTTCCCTTTCATTCCTGGAGTGAGACCAGAACAAAACCAGTGCTGACTTGGTATCTTTACTTCAGAAGAAGCTTATAGGTGAACAGGAGCAGATAGAGGAGGGTGCTCATGATGGCAAAGGAGATTTGAAAGACCATATGAAGAAATGGGGGTTATTTAATCAGGAGGAGAAAAGTTTCATAGGGAATATAGTAGTTGCTTTCAGAGGTGTTATGTAGCAAAAGGGCTAGACTAATAATATGTCCCCAAAGAGCAAAATGAGAACCAATGGGTGGAAGTCAGAAAGGAGTGAGTGTCATCTAGATAAAAGTGATAATCTGCCAACAGTTAGAGGAGGTTCAAAAACAGCTACCTTAAGAAGTAAAGGGCTTATTAAAAAAAACGAAATTGAGTTATTTGTAGTGAGGTGGATGGACCTAGAGTCTGTCATACAGAGTGAAGTAAGTCAGAAAGAGAAAAACAAATACCGTATGCTAACACATAGATATAGTGGGAAGCAGCCGCATGGCACAGGGAGATCATCTCAGTGGTTTGTGACCACCTAGAGGGGTGGGAGGGCGGGAGACGCAAGAGGGAAGAGACATGGGAACATATGTGTATATATATATAACTGATCCACTTTGTTATAAAGCAGAAAGTAATACACCATTGTAAAGCAATTATACTCCAAAAAAGATGTTTAAAAAAAAAAGATAAAAGGGTCAATTCCCCAAGAAGACATAACAATCTTTAATGTGTATGTGCCTAGCAACAGAGTATCAAAATATGTTAGGCAACTGCTTTTTTTGCTGCAAGGAAAATTAGTTTAATCCACTATATTTGGAGACCGCTGTTCAGTAATTGACAGATCACTCTCCTGACAGCCTCAAAGCCCTTAACTAGGAATTCACTAGTTTTGTGAGTGGGGGCGGGCCCACCTGCCCATTAATTGGTTACAAGTGTTGGATTTCTCTCAGCTGATATGGAAAATGCATTTTGGGGGAAGAAATAGAAAGTATTTCCTTACCTGCCTGGACTTCTCATTTGAACCTCTGGTTGGGGTTGAATGGCTCGTTTGGACATGAGTGTTTACTGTTATCATTTTCCCAAACATGGTCAGGGAAATGCTAGGCCTTTTTCATCTTCTTTCCCTTTCTAGGAGTGTAGCTGGAAGCGGAGGAGGTACTGTTGTTCCTTGGACAGCTCTTCTTCTTGAGTTCACAGGTAGTCCGCTGTGGGCTGGCTCCACTGATACGTCAGAAGATGCCAGAAAGGGTATCTAGAGTGGTGTTTCTCTCTGGTCTTTTGCTCTCTGGGGATTGGTCAATCATCTGAATCTCCTACCAAGGTTCAAAGGGGAGTGAGAGAGACAAGGACCAAGTGGCTCCTTCTTAGGGGATGGGTCGGAAGCAAACAGGAGGAGGGACACCCACCCAAGGGCCTGCCCTTGAACAACATTGACCTGGAGAATCCCTGTCTCTGAGATCCCAGTGCCTCGGGCATTAACCTCCTGCTTCTGTTTAAGTAAGCATTGTAAGTTAGTTACTTTTTAAATTACTTTGGAAACAAACTCAAGTCGAAAACCTCATAGTAGCTCGGGTCTGGCATCCAGTGCATTTGCTTTGCCATTGCCCTGCTGATTTAATTGGCCCAGTAAGCATGCTTGAGGTGTTTGAGATTGTAATTAAAGTTGTGGTGGCTGGAAAATCCTCCGTCTGTTATTGTATTTTTTTTTTCTAAAATAAACTATCCTAGCTCACCAAACTTGTGGGGCTAATTAGAGCCTAATTAAAGTTACTTGTTTCTATTTTCAAATCTGCCCACTGAGAGAACCACAATGCAGGAGGGAACATATTTTTAAAGTGACAGTTCTAAAAATGTTTCCCATCCTGCCCACCCCGGCGCCCCCGAGCTGCAGTGCTCTGATTCATGCATTGATTTATTTCCAATGAAAATGACGGCCAGTCTCCCAGGGCCCCCTCCCTTTTAGCTGTGGGAAGGGATTTGTTTAATGAACAAAGCACCCTTCTTTGTCATTCGTCTTCCAGCTGGAGAAGCCAACTGTGCATTCAGAGGGGAAGTCATCTAGAAAAGGGCTCATGACAAAATCTGGAGCAGAGACACCACAAATCAGTACAATACTGAATCGCAGAGGAAAGGAGGATGGCATTTGTTGAGGACACTTGTTATCTGCTTTCGAATTTACTGCCCACTACAACCCAAAAGCCTGGATTTTGTAGCATAGATTTTATGGATAAGGAAACAGGAAGCAAAGAAGGGCGAAATCAGTTGCCCGAGGCTGCAGAGCTAATAGTGGTGGATCTGGGATCAAAAGCACTGTCTGATTCAAAAGTCAGCTTCTCCAGGACAAACTCTTGCCCCTCTGCCATGATCCCTCCCGAAAAGTAGCATCACTAAAGCGGTAACCCCCTCTCTGCCTCATGCTGCTTCTTCTATAATGTGGAAAAACTAGTACCTAGGTTGCCACTATCTGAGTTGTAATGAACAGATAAGATGAATTCAGAAGCTCTTTGTGAAATGTAAAGCAACACTCATAGATGAGTCTTAGGAGAACTGTGAACCCTATACCTTTATATTATTAATCTCTTTAGGGGAAATGCTTTTATACTCTTTATGCCAGAGGCAACTGATAAAATATAGGTATTAAACCATTTCCCTTGGCTCAGATGCCTCTGCTAAAAGGCAGATCTTCCTTCTCAATAGCTGACCTTTTTCACAGGGGAACACTCTGTTATGTATTACTAAAAGATGCTTAAAACAGCAGTGGCCCAACTCAATTTGTAGTCTTTCTCTTCCATAATTATTCCCTAGCTAATCTTTTTTCCTGTGACCTCTGGGTACTAACAACCCAGGCCAGGGTGTTTTCTTGGTGGCTGCACTGGCTCGTCCCAGGCCACTGCACATGGTACACCCACTCCTTCTTACACCCTCCAAAAGGAGGCGGAAGTCAGACAGGGCTGGTTCAGGCTGAGGCAAGTGAAGCATCCAGGGCAGAACATTTAAGGAAGCACCCACTCTCAAGGTCATGCGAGCAGGGGTCTCCAACACCCTCCGCCCTCCCCCGCCACACAGGCCACACATCTGCCACTCCCCATCACTGGCATTACCCCTTGAACCATCCACCACCCCACCCCGTCCACGGAAAAATTGTCTTCCACAAAAGACATGAAACCGGTCCCTGGTGCCAAAACGGGTTGGGGACTGCTGATGCGAGTACAGAGTGGGCACTGGAAAGTGAGCACCTCCTTAAATTTTGCACCCTAGGTGCCTCACTTGCCTTACCCTAGTCCAGGGCCCAGAGAGGTCATCTATCCTCCAGTCACTGGTGCCACGTTCATTTTAGCACCCGTCTGTGAACATTTTCTGAAGGTCCAGTCCTCATCCCAGATTCTGGTTGTGGCTTTAATCAAGTTTGGATATTTGTTCCTTGTCTAGACTATGCCAGTTTTCCATAGTGTGTACCACCCCAGTAGAAATTCTAGCTTATAAGCAAAATAAAAGTAGTTGCAATTTATTGATTGCCTACTGAAAGCCAGGTCTGTAATTAGCTACTTTGCATACATTATTTCTAATCATCACAACAACCCTTTCCTACTTAAGGGAACTGGTGTTCGGAGAAGTTCAGTTCAGTTCAGCAAACTCCATATTCCTTGCAGATCTAGAAAAGAGAGTTTGGCTGTAGTAGGAGGGAGGTTGGCTAAATTCCCAACATCCTCTGTGGCCTAGTGCCTTTGGCCATTTGAGTCATCACTTAGGGATGCTCTAAATAAGGAGGAGGATGAAGGACAGGAAAGTTTCTCTGATCACTTGATGAGAAATGATGCTGAAGTTCTTGGGTAAGTTTACACGGAAGCAGAAGTATGTCACACAGCTCTGTTAGGAGTGTGCTGTGAAATGTACGGGTAGAACTGACCGACCCATCTCTCCTAATGAGACTAAACAGTCGCTGTTGAAAGTTTGTTTTTTTTTTTTTTTTTGGTGGTACACGGGCCTCCCTCTGTTGCGGCCTCTCCCGTTGCGGAGCACAGGCTCCGGACGCGCAGGCTCAGCGGCCGTGGCTCACGGGCCCAGCCGCTCCGCGGCACGTGGGACCTTCCCGGACCGGGGCGCGAACCCGGTTCCCCTGCATCGGCAGGCGGACGCGCAACCGCTGCGCCACCAGGGAAGCCCCTGAAAGTTGTTTTAAAGAAAAAAAAAGTTGTTTTGCTTGAGTTACAACACTGTGTAGGCAGCACAAGGGATCAACTTCTATAATTAATCCATTACTACCTATTATCCCCTTGTAATGACTGGAACCCTAAGAAAATGTGACGAGGTTTTTGATGAGCAAGGGAGATGTTGAAATGTATAATTCTGAGATGCTACCAAGACAATGTGTAAGAAGTGTAAGCGGAGGGGCCCTTGACTGAGGTGAGACTCTGACCTTTAATAGCAGTTTGCTTGTGTGTGTGTTTTTGAGTGCTGCAGCGGTCATGCCTAGAGATTTTAGAGGTCCTTAGTGGGCTGTGACATGCTGGGTTACAGTGTTAACAGGGTGACTGGATGTGGGATTCCAAATAGCATTCCTCAGGAGAGATGGACATAGGGATATTTTCTCTGCCATCATAGGGGCAAACCTAGAAATCATGTAGTACTGGATTGTTTTATTAGGGAAATATTCTCATGACATCACGAAACATATTTTGGAAAAAAAGGATTTAAAAATCAGCTATCATCCTACAACCGAATCCAATCCTTCTTTTCAGTATTTCGGAGGCTTTGGTCAGAGGCATACTTCTGTTGCTTTCTTGAAGCAAAGATTTTATCCCAGTGAGAGAAATAAAGGGCGATGTTGGGAGTGGAACGCGATCACCAGTGTCTGAGAGGCTTCAGGTTGAGCACAGGGGGTGGAAGACTGACCTTTCTGATTGTTCCAGCACTGACTTTGGCAGTGATGAAGAGGCTGTTGTTTTCTGAGGGGGCAGAAGTCTGCAGGCAACTTGAGTGGACATTACCCAGCTCAACAAGGCGAGCAAGAGCCATTCATATACATGTATGACTGTGAAAGTGGGCAGCTCTGGATTGGGGACCCTCTGTGTTTGGTTTCATCCAGTCTGTCAAATCTTGCTGTCACAGCAACTGAGAGCATCGCGGGCAGGTATGGCTTCTTTTCTCCTCATCTTCTGTGCCCGTCACTTCACAGATTGTACTTAATTACCTATTCCAGTAGACTTCCAGAGCCTGACTGCAAGCCTTGCTCATAATGTGGCATCGGAAAAAAATCTCGATTCACTAAAAATCTCCAAGAACTATTTTGGGATTGTTATTGTCCACCAGGTAACCACCTCACCTCAGTGTAATTGTTAGAAAACATGCTTTTGCTTTTGATTTCAAGTTGCCCATTTAATACTAATAAAATTATGATAGCTACAGAGCCTTTACAGAGATATCAGGGTCACAAAATATAAAAGATACAAGTACTTTTATTTTCCTCATTTTATAGATATGTGTATTCAGGTTTTAGCAGTGTGTATACATTATCTGAGGGGGAGTTAGCTACAGTTGTTATCCTGGGATCAGAAAGGAGAGATTCTCTTTCTTCTTATTCTCATTATCTACAGTATAAATAGAAAAGGAGTATATGTATAACTGAATCACTTAGCTGTACACCGGAAACTAACACAACATTGTAAATCAACTACACTCCAATAAAAAATAAAAATTAAAACAAAAGAAAAAACTAGTAAAGGAGCTATATGAAGTTGGGATAAATATATGTATGTATACATATTATATAAAATGAAACATATGAATATATATTTATGCACGCATACAAACGTACACATACACACATTCCCTTGGATGAAGGGGCTAAGTAAGTATAAACTGGACCAGAATTTCTCCAGAATTAAGGTATTTTATTGGCTCCTTCCTACTCCTTCCTGTTTCTTGACATGGGCCAACAGCCTTAGGCACAGACAAATTATATATTGTTACAACTCAGGGTGGATATTTTTGCCTATTATTAACGTATGCTAAGTGTATTATGGGAAATGGATGATGGTAGAAACACGTGTTAAGATTTAGATTACCAGAAAGAAGAGAGTTGCCCATATTGTGGCATCTGTGGACACCCTACAGAGCTGCCCGAGATTACACGTAGGTGTCATCTTTAATGAGGACAAGACCTATTCTAATTAAGTAACAGTGACTAACAACTCATCTAGGGTTTAGGGACTGGAAAGGTAGGAAATCTCCCAGAACATTTGTTAGGATTATTATAACAACTCAAAGGATCTAGCCCTTTGCTTTCCTGGACGTCTCCCGCAATGCTTCATTTAACACACATTTACTCAGCACCTGCTATGTACCAGGCACTGTAAGACACCAGAGATATGGTGACAAGCAAGACAGAGGCAGTCCCAACCTTCCCTGAGCTTATGCCTAGTATACTGGACATAGACATTAGTCAAATATTCTCATAGCTAAATGTGTAAACCATGAAAAGGTGCTTCTGAGAAAATATACTTGGAACCGCCAAAAGTGATATCAGGCAGATAGGATCCGGTTTGGGAGCTCAATGAAGACCTTTCTGAGGCAGTGAGATCTAAAGCATGATTAGGAGAGAAACAGGTTACAAGTGGTATGGAATATGGTTTCTCACGGAGGA
This sequence comes from Physeter macrocephalus, assembly GCF_002837175.3. Classification (NCBI taxonomy): domain Eukaryota; kingdom Metazoa; phylum Chordata; class Mammalia; order Artiodactyla; family Physeteridae; genus Physeter; species Physeter macrocephalus. Next base: position 114,855,741 of record NC_041234.1, read on the forward strand.
TATAGCTCAGAAACGGGAGCTTGAAATATTCCAGGAAGCAAAGAAATTCCAGTGTGCCTGCAGCGGCGGGGTGTGTTAGGGTGATAGCTAGGGGCTGCAGCATACAGGGTCTTAGAGGCTTTGAAATTTTCCCCTAGGTGTGATAGGAAGCCTTCTAAGAGTTTTGAGCAGGGGAGTGACATCAGATTTCGAAAAGAGAAGAATCACTCTGGCTGCTACGTGGAAAACCGAGAGAGAACATGAGTGAAAATAGAAGGATGACGGTGGTATAATTGGACAGACTTGAGATGTGCGTTGTGGGATAATCTACAGTACCTGGTGAGCGATTAAAGGTGGGACCCGGGACAGACAGTTAAGTCAAGGATGATTCCAAGGCTTCTGGCTTCAGCAGTTGTGTGAGTTAAGGTGCTTTTGCCTGAAATCAAAGTAACTTTGAATAAGATTACAAGTTCTATGTCAGACGTTCATTTTAGTGTGTTTATGAGACACCCAGATGGAGCTATCAAGAGGAAAGATGGAGTATGAGATTCAGTGGCAAGGTTTGGTCTTAAAGTTATGAAAATGGAATAATCACTTAGAAAGAGAGTTTAGTTGGAGAAAAGGGCCCAGGACAAAAATCACAGAGCACTGAAGCGGTAATGGAGTAATTAAAAAAAAAAAAAAGCAGTGGTCTGTGAGGCAGAGGAATAACCAGAAGAGTGCCATATCACAGAAGCAGAAAAGGAGAATGTCTCACAAAGAAGAAAGTGTGTTAACTTTATTGAATGCTACTGAGAGGCCAAATAAAATGATTAGCCCACAACACAAAGGTCACTGATATCCATAGTGAAAGGAGTTTTGATGGAGTGAGAGCGGAAGAAAACAGTGGAGTATGTTGAGGGAGAAATATGAAGTGAGAAAATAGACATAGCATGAGCAGAAAATTTGAGACTATTTGTGAAGGGAGGCAAAAATGTTAGATAGGAGCTGGGGGGGAGATATGGGGTCAAGGAAGCATATTTTGTTTGAATGGAAGGAATAATTAGAGCATGTTTGTATGTTGATGAGAATCTTCCTTTAAAAAAAAAAGGAAGATATTGATGATGTAGATTAGGAAAGGTGTATTTTTCTCATAGTTCTTCCCTCGATTTATGTTCTTCCTCTTGCAGTTTATTCTTAGCAGCAAGTAGAAACTGGGCTGCACCTTCAACATTTTGCTTGGAAATCTTCTTAGCTAAATATCCAAGTCTATCGTTTACAAATTCTGCTTTCTACACAACTATTGGACACAATTCAGCTCAGCTTTCTCCCACTATATAACAAGGATCCCCTTTTCCTCCAGTTTCCAATAACATCTTCCTCACTTCCTCCTGAGCCCTCACCAGCAGCATCCTTATAGTCCAGATTTCTAACAGTCTGTTCAAGGTGGTTTAGGCTTTCTCCGTCATGCTTTCCAATGTTCTTCCAGACTCTTCCCACTGTCCAAAGCTGGATCCAAAGCTGATCGCACATTTTAAGTATTTGTTACAGCAGCACACCACTTCCAGTTACCAAAATCTGTATTAGTTTTCTGTTGATACTCAATAAAATTATCACAAACTTAGCAGTTTCAAAAAACACACATTTATCACCTTACTATTTCTGTAGGTCAGGAAGGAGTCTAGGCATGGGGTTTGCTGGGTCCTCTGCTTCTGGTCTCAACAGGCTAAAATCAAGGTGTTGGCTTGGGGCTATAATCTTATCTGCTTCCAAGCTCCCTCAGGTTCTTGGCAGAATTCAGTTCCTAGTTGTTGCAGGACTGAGGTTCCTTTTTTCTTACTGGCTGTTAACCAAGGTTAACTCTCAGTTCCTAGAGGCCACTCTCCAATCTTAGCCATGTGAACCTTACACAACATGGCAGCTAACTTCTGCAAAGCCAACAGGATAATTTCTCTCCAGTCAACTATGAGGGAGTCCTGCATACTGTAAGATAATCATGGGAGTGACTTTCCTATCACCATTTGCCATAGTAACAGGTCCCACTCACATTCCAGGGATGGAGATTATATAGGGCATGTAGTCCAGAGAAGCAGGAGTCTTTTTTTTTTTTAACATTTTTATTGGAGTATAACTGCTTTACAATGGTGTGTTAGTTTCTGCTTTACAACAAAGTGAATCAGCTATACATATACATATATCCCCATATCCCCTCCCTCTTGTGTCTCCCTCCCTCCCACCCTCCCTATCCCACCCCTCTCGGTGGTCACAAAGCACAGAGGTGATCTCCCTGTGCTATGCGGCGGCTGCTTCCCACTAGCTATCTATTTTACGTTTGGTAGTGTAGATATGTCCATGCCACTCTCTCACTTTGTCCCAGCTTACCCTTCCCCCTCCCCACATCCTCAAGTCCATTCTCTAGTAGGTCGAAGCAGGAGTCTTGGGAGCCTTCTTAGGATTCTGCCTATCACAGAAAGAATAAAATGAAAGTGAAAGTGCTTGAAAAGGAGAAACCAGATGTGAAGAAAGATTGATTTATGATAAAAGTACACATGCTTCTTCCTTTGCAATAGGAGGGAAGGGAGAATATATGGTTATGCCTGCAATGAGGATATTAGGTTAGGGAATGATATTGGGATGACGTGGGAGTTTTCATCTATGGATTGTATTTTCTCTATTAAATAAGGGAACTAGTCACCTCTTGGGGAGCAGGCCTTGTCTATCTGGGCTGAGTAGATAGGAGCTTCATATTTAGCCAGAGGACCCACAGCCTCTCACCTGGAAACAGGAGTCTTATGATACTTGCTTGGTTGTGACCTGCCCACTTACATGGATACTGAAAATTTGATTTTGGTCTCCCGATGTGTCAGTTCTCTACCCATTATAGCATTCCCCCAAATGAGACCCAGATACCAAATTCTGCCTGCATTTCGTGTTCTGCTTCTAAGGTCTCCTGTCTAGTCTGGCTTTCTTTAAAACAACCCTGGCCCACCAGTGTGGACTTGGGACCTTGCCTATTACTTCTGCTCTGACGACTGGATTCAAAGTACCTGAACCATCTGGCTTAATTCACTCAGCACCTGGGACCTCATGCCGTTCACGTCACTGTTTCATTTGCTAAATTCTTTCTTATATCTCCTCCTCAGCCCTCTGGTTTGTCAAGCTATAGTTTTTCTTTCAGCCTGTGACCTCTGTTTTAATTTCAGGCTCTTTATGTGATTCCTATTGATTCTATGAAGAAATTTCCAGGTAATAGGCCTCCAAGCTTGGCCCAGTCCCTGAGACATCTCAAATACTTCTGCCCCGGTGTTGTGACCATGCCTTAGTACATTTTTATTTTTCCTCTTAATCCAGGGCCTGTAGTTCAGTCTCATTATGTTTCTTGACCGTTAGTCCCAGGAGTTGAATCAGGTCTTTAAACAGTATCTATTCACTCACTTATGAATTCATTAATTCAGCAAATATTTGGTGAGTACCTCCTAAGTTCTAGGTTTATGAGATATAGCAGTGGAAAAAAAAAATCTCTGTCCTCATGGAGCTGATATTCTACTAGGGGGAAATATAATAAGTGAACGGGTAAATAAGATATCAGATAGTGATAAGTGCTTTGGAAAAAATGATCCAAAGTGGAGAGAGAGTGTTAGAGCAGTGTTGCTATTTTATATAGGCTAGTCAAGGAAAGCCTCACTGATAAGGGCCAGTTGACCGGAGATCTAAAGTAAGTGAGGGGTTTGACCCTATAGATATGTGGGGGACTGTTCCAAGAAGAAGGAAGAGCAAGTGCAAAGACCATGAGCATGACTATGTTTGGCATGTTTGAGGGGCAGCAGGCGATGGGTCCTTGGGGTTCTAGGGAAGATCATGCAGAGCCATGTAGATTGATGTAGGGAACTTGGGTTTTTACTCTGAGGGAGAACAGACTATAGGAGGGCGAGGGTTGAAGCAGGGAGACCAGTTAGGAAGCAGTTACAGTAATCTGAGTGAGAGTGATGTTGACTCCAAACACAGTAGTTGTAGAGGAAGTGGTGCTTCTGATGCATTGCCCACCTCAAACTGTCCTAAGCTGGCTTCTCTGAGATCCTCGCTATATTATGCATTATGTGTATACGTAAGATGTGTGTATACGCATCAGTGTATATGTATTATTATTGTATGGAGAAAGAATGAGTCGGAACATAAAGGTTTCTACTTAATTGACTCTCAAGATAGCCATCAGCTGCTGACAAAAACCACCCTGAAACCAGGCAATGGATGAAAGCTTTGGGGTGTTCATCACATGACAGTTGAACATGACATAAAAGAGAAAGAGCAAGCTCTCTCCACAAAGCAATTTGACATGAAAGCTCAGTGGATGAGCAGATATGACTTCAGCCATCGTTGGGCTTTTGGGGAAATTAAAAACTCTAAATGTGGGCTTTTTGTTGGTTAACTCTGTAGATGAATTGGGTTATTGTTTCTCTAGAGAAATAAGTTGACCTAAGTAGAATCTTATTTTGAGCCTGGACTCAAGAACCTGGACTTTATGGATAAACTCCATAGACAGTTTATCTAGGTTATTTTGATTCAGTGCTTTTATCTGTTGCCAACAAAGCTATGGGAAACTTTTTTTTCCTTCAAAAGTGTGAAACCCATTACTAAAACCCCTCTTTGATGTTTAAATTACTATATGTCAAAGGTGGAGATCAAACTGTAGCTCTTTCATTTTTTAGGGGGAGAGTGAGAAATGGAGAAACTTTGAGACCTTTCTATTGATCATGAAGTCTATTTAAATACCCTCCACCAAGCTCTGACTTGCCCTCAACTCAAAAAGGCTGTGGGAAGAATTTATGAATCCATAGCAGCTATTCAATCCATTTCTTCTTTTCTCCTTTGAGCCAATCTATGTTACTAGGAATCAAAACAATAAAATAAATATCTTTGCAAGAAGTAACTCTGGATAAGAGTAATATAGAAATGCACACGTTTTAGGAAATTTAAAAAAAATATATATATATATATAGTTCTACAAACAAAAGATATGAGAGTTCGGGATTGCCATGTGTTTCCTCGTTTTTTAAGAGATGAAAAAGAATGTAATTGGGTTAGTGGTTGTAAATGAGGGTTTAATCCTGGAACATAGTATGTGTCAAACATTTGTGAGTAAATTAATATCTCAGTGGGCTAATTCATTGTTATGGGGCCATGCTTATGTCAAAGATAGATTGACTCTAAGTAGGTCAGCCTCATGTGTCATATGTAGACGGAGCTTTTATTACTGTGGTAGCAAAGTTCTTCACAAGGAGAGGATTAAAAATACCTACTTTGGGCTTCCCTGGTGGTTGAGAGTCCGCCTGCCGATGCAGGGGACGCGGGTTCGCGCCCCGGTCCGGGAAGATCCCACATGCCACGGAGCGGCTGGGCCCATGAGCCGTGGCCGCTGGGCCTGCGCATCCGGAGCCCGTGCTCCGCAGCGGGAGAGGCCCGCGTACCGCAAAAAAAAAAAAAACAAAAGAAAAACCACCTACTTTAACAGGAACTTAATCAGTTCTTACTGTGTACATAGCATTGTGCTAGGTATAAGAATAATAGGATGCACAAAAGTGGTGAAAATACTTTATAGACCTGACATAATTAACAGCATGAAATTATGCCCAGTAAGTTCTATATTATGCATAATTACGTACAAGGAAGTGCAAATATTAAGTGCTGTGAGCATTCAGGAAAAATAAAAAATCAGCTTTGACTGGAGAGCTTAGGCGTTTTTACCACCATTTAGCAATTCAGTGGTGAGAAATGGAGCACAGGCTATTGTGGATTCTGCTATCACTAAGACCCTATCCCAGCTCTACAGGGCAACACTGTCTAATAGAAATATAATGCGATGTAAAAGAATGAAATTGGACCCCTATCTTACACCACTCATAAAAATGAACTCAAAAGGGATTGAGAACTTACACATCAGACCTGAGACCATAAAACTCCTAGAAAAAAATATAGCAAAAAAGGTGCTTGACAACCATCTTGACGATGATCTTTTGGATATGACAACAAAAGCACAAGCAACAAAAGCAAAAATCAGCAAGTTGGACTATAAAGAGCTTCTGCACAGCAAGAAACAATCGACACAATGAAAAGGCAACCTATGAAATGCAAGAAAAGATTTGTAAATCATATATCTGATAAGGGCTTAATGCCCTAAATATATAAGAAACTCATACAAATCAATAGCAAAACACAAATGGTCTAACTGCAAAATGGGCAAAGGAACTGAATTGACTTTTTCTAAAGAAGACATCCAAATCACCAACGGGTGCACGAAATGGTGCTCAACATTACTCATAACCAGGCAAAGGCAAATCAAAACCACGAAGAGATATCACCTCACGCCTGTTAGAACGGCTATTGTCAAAAAGACAAGTGATAACAAGCATTGAGGAGGATGTTGAGAAAAGAGAATCCTCGTGCACCGTTGGTGGGAATGTAAATTGGTGCAGCCACTATGGAAAACAGTGTGGAGGTTCCTCCAAAAAATTAAAAATAGAACTACCGTACGATCCAGCAGTCTTACTAAATTTAGGCATATAGCCAAAGAAAACGAAATTGATATCTTAAAGAGATATCTGCACTCGCGTGTTTGTTGCAGCATTATCCACAATAGCCAAGACATGGAAAAAATTGAAGTGTCCATAGATGGATGAATGGATAAAGTGTGATGTGTGTGTGTGTGTGTGTGTGTGTTTGTGTGTAATTCAGCCATAAAAAAGAAGGAAATCCTGACATTTGTGACAACATGGATGGACCTTGAGGGCATAACGCTAAGTGAATTAAGTCAGACAGAGAAATACAAGTAGTGTACAATCTCATTCATATGTGGAATATGAAACCATTGAACTCATACAAGCAGGGTAGAATGGTGGTTACCAGGGGCTGAGGGGTAGGGAAAATGGAAAGATGTTGGTCAAAGGGTACAAACTTTCAGTTATAAGATAAATAAGTTCTGGGGATGCAATGTAAAGCATGGCGACTATAGTTAACAATACTGTAGTGTATATTTTAAAGTTACTGTGAGAGTAGAGCTTTAACATTCTCACCATAACAGCAGCAGCAGGAGCAAAATGGTAAATATGTGAGGTGAGGGATGTTACCATCTTATTGAGGAAAACATTTTGCAATATACATGTGTATCAAATCATCACATTCTATACCTTAAACTCACACAATGTTCTGTGTCAATTATTTCTCAATAAAGCTGGAAAAAAATATAGTATGAGTGACGTATGCAATTTAAAACTTTCTAGTAGCTGCATTACAAAAGGTAAAGTAACAAGGTGGGATTGATTATAAAAATGTATTTAACCCAATATATTCAACATATTAACATCTGGCATGTCACAAATAACAAAATACTAATGTGACATGTTGGATAATTTTTTCTTTTATATCTTTGAAATCCATTCTGGATTTTTTACCCACAGCATATCTCCATTTGGACTAGCCACATTTCAAGTGCACAATAGACGCTTGGGGCTAGTGCCCACCGTATTGTACTTCATGACTCTAGAGTTTCATAGTCCCCTGGAAAATAAAGATACTTCCAGAAACAACACTTGTGTAAGAGCCACTGTGATGTGATTTGTTTTAAAGTCGTAAACAATAGGAGAGGGAGAGGTCATTTCTTAGATGGGCCCCTTTTAGTTTATGGATAAATTCTTCAAAACAGTGATGCCTATTTATTGCCTCTGTTTTCTTAGCTCCCATTTATGTCTTTCTTCTTATAAATTTTCTGCTCTTCCTCCATCAATCCACTGAAACTTTTACCCAAAGATGGCCTACCTCTGTAATTGCTATATAGTGAGTCTTGTCAAATTTGAATTCACATACCAATCACCTGGAGGTCATGTTAAACTGCAGATTCTAATTCAGTAGGTCTGGGGTGGGGCTTGAGATTCTGAGTTTCTAACAAGCTCCCAGGTGATGCTGCTGGCCCAGCACCCACACTCTGAGTGCAAGGGTTTCCTTCCATCAGTCAGGATTTGGTCAGAAATATAGAAACCACTCCAGGTTTTTTAGCAGGAGGGTGTAATCTGAGGAACATCCTGCTTACATAACTGTTGGAACGGGGCAGAGATCAGGAGGGTTGGGGAAATCAGGAAGTATAGGAATAGTAAGTAGCCATTGGCAGCAGCCGGCAGCACCAAAGGGAGCTTGCTCAGAAGCCACTGCAAATTTAACGTCTTCATCTGCTCCCGCTTCTCCTTGTATTTTGCCTTCCAAATCTCATAAAACCCAAGTGGCGAGGCAGTCTGGGAAATACAGTTTCCAGTCCTCCAGCCCCTGAGAAAAAAGTGACAGGATTGAGTACCAACACCAATATCTCTGGCACACATTCCCTTGAGGTTCAGTCCTCACCTTATTCCCTCTCTTCTCTCTCTCTCTTCTCCTGGTCTCCTAGGTATGTCAGTGAAAACAGTTGGAATCCTTTGTGACTGCCACCTTTTCAACAACTTCCAGGTAGTCACTAAATCCTCTCAAGTCTTCAACCTTCCCTCCCACATTGTCCCTCCTTCCCATTCATGTCGTCATTCTTCCGGCTCTTATTGCCTTACATTTGGATAATCAGAGAAGGCTTTTGAACTGCTAGCCTTTATTAGCTGGCCTTTGGACTGCCACCACCCACCCCTCATCCCCCCTTTTTTTCCCCTTGTACTGCTACCAGGACTAAAAGCAGATAGCAATATCTCAATCAATTGATTCTACCAATGAGATTAGCAAATTTACATGTTGTCATTATGAAGAATATTGTTTAAAATGAGTGCTCAGAATGAGAGCCCTTAAAGATCCTCTGATGGACTTTTACCCTGAAATGCAGGAATATGCTATAGGATCAATAAGAGCGTGGAGGGCAGAAAACTTGAGTTTTTATTCTGCCTTTACTCTAACTCACTGTGTGACTTTGGACAAATCATTGCCCCTCCCTGAGCCTCATTTACTCCTGATGTAAAATGAGGGGGGTGGGTGGGACTTCCCTGGTGGTCCAGTGGGTAAGACTCCGCACTCTCAACGCAGGGGACCTGGGTTCGATCCCTGGTCAGGGAACTAGATCCGATATGCATGCCACAACGAAGAGTCTTCATGCTGCAACTAAAAGAGCCCGCATGCTGCAACTAAGACCTGGCGCAGCAAAAATAAATAAATAAATATTTTTTTAAATGAGGGGGGTAGGCTAAAGTATCATTTCTCAGCCTTTTTTCACGTTGTGTTGACAGATAACTTACAAAACACATTTTATGTCATGTTTGATTTGAGGACTGCATGCATGTTAAAATGGCCAAATTAGAAACATCAATTTTCTCATCTGACTGCAGATCATAACAGGTAGTTTTATTTCAGTCTTCTTATAATAATAAATTCAACAATTACATTCACACCATGTATACTTTGAGGTAATGTGTTATGGAAAAAGGTGCCGTATCCAATTCCTTTGGCAAACTGTCACCCGAGAGCTGACAATAGCTTCTTTGCATGGAAAAACCAACTTTCTGCAAGAGTATCAGCTTCTCCAGCTTTCCCCTGGTTTCACAATTTGCTAAAGAGATGTCTTAAATTATTTTAACTTGTCTGAATTATTGATTGACAAATAGATATTTGAAAATTTTGCACTCTGTACTTAACAATCAATTTGGTTTTTTAAAAAGACTGTTTTTTAGAGCAATTTTAGGTTTACAGCAAAGATTTGTCATATGCCCCCTGTCCCCTCACATTTATAGCCTCCCCCACTATCAATATCACTCACCACAATGGTCCTTTTTTTTAACCAAGGATGAACCTACATTGACACATCACAATCACCCCAAATCTATAGTTTACCTTAGGGTTCATTCTTGGTGTTGTACATTCTGTGAGTTAGAACCAAAGTATGACGGCATATATCCATCATTGTAATATACAGGGTATTTTCACTGCCCTAAAAATACTCTGTCCTCATATTCAACTCTCTCCTCCCACCTACCCCCGGCAACCACTGATTTTTAATTTTCTCCATAGTTTTGCCTTCTACAGGATATTATACATCTGGAATCATACAGTATGTAGGCTTTTCAAGATTGGCTTCTTTCACTTAGTACTATGCATTTAAGGCTCCTTCATATCTTTTCATGGCTTGATAGCTCATTTCTTTTTAGTGTTGAATAATATCCCATTCCTGGATGTACCACAGTTTATTTATCTATTTACCTCCTGGAGGACATCTTGGTTACTTCCACGTTTTGGCAATTATGAATAAAGCTGCTGTATATATCCATGTGCAGGTTTTTCTGTGGACATAATTTTCAACTCCTTTGGATAAATACCAAGGAGTATGTTGGCTGAATCATTTAGTAAAAGTATGTTTAGTTTTGTAAGAAATCACCAAACTGTCTTCCAAAGTGGCTGTACCATTTTGCATTCCCACCAGCAGTGAAGGTGAGAGCTCCCACTGTTCCACATCCTCACAGCATTTGGGGTTGTCAGTGTTTTGGATGTTGGCCGTTCTAATAAGTGTGTAGTGGTATCTCATTGATGTTTTAATTTGCATTTCCCTGATGACATATATGATATGAATTATTTTTTCATATGCTTATTTGCCACCTGTATATCTTTTTTTGGTGAGGTGTCTGTTAAGGTCTTTGGCCAATTTGTAAATTAGGTTGTTTGTTTCCTTATTATTGAGTTTTAAGAGTTCTTTGTATATTTTTGATATATTCAAATATATCAGATTTGTCTTTTGCAAATATTTTCTCACAGGCTATGATTTGCTTTCTCATTTTCTTGACAGTATTTTTTTTTTTTTTTTACAGAGCAGAAGTTTTTAATTTAATGAAGTCCAACCTACCAATTATTTCTTTCATGGATTGTGTCTTTGTTGTTATATCTAAAAAGCCATCACCATACCCACAATCATCTAGGTTTTCTCCTATGTTATCTTCTAGGAGTTTTATAGTTTCTTATTTATATTTAGTTCTATGATCCATTTTGAGTTAGTTTTTGTGAAGGTTGTAAAGTCTGAGTCTAGATTCTTTTTTTTTTTTTTTGCATGTGGATTTTATGTGGGTCTATTTCTGAACTCTCTATTCTATTCCATTGATATATTTGTCTATTCTTTCTCCAACACCACATTTTCTTGATTACTGTAGCTTTTTAAGTAAGTCTTGAAGTCAGGTAGCATGAGTCCTCCAACCTTGTTCTTCTCCTTCAGTAGTGTGTTAGGTATTCTGGTGTTTATTTTTAAAATATGTATCAGTTGCCAAATATTGACATGAGAGGGAAAGCTTCATGCTGCTATTTGAAAGCATTTTTCTGCAAATGATACTTTCTGGATGGGGGTAGTTTTTATTCCTAATAAATGAACACACAAATTATATATTCGTTACTTTAGTGTCTCTTTTAAGGCTGATGTTTGAAGTCCTAGAGAAAGTGTTATGTTTTATATGAGAACGTTGATGAATCAGAAGTCATAGATCAGCAGAAGGCAAATTGGCAGAATTATTATCATTTCTAGACCCCTCAGTCACATGCTATATATCAGCATCAGTGTTCCCTATGTTCTGTTTTTAACCTGGCCTATTAAGGGTGAAAATTAAACTTATGTGTTAAGGATAAAAACAGTTTCTACTATATACCAATCAAAGCCCTGAGGTCAGCTGGTGGTGATAGTGATTTATCATGAGCAACCTCATCTAGCAATCAGCCACCACGTGACCACTTGATATATGTCTGAAATGGAAACCAAACATTAAAACAATTATCTTAGAGTTGACTGATTTTTTTTTTTTTTTTTTGCGGTACGCGGGCCTCTCACTGTTGTGGCCTCTCCCGTTGCGGAGCACAGGCTCCGGACGCGCAGGCCCAGCGGCCACGGCTCACGGGCCCAGCCGTTCCGCGGCACGTGGGATCCTCCCGGACCGGGGCGCGAACCCGGTTCCCCTGCATCGGCAGGCGGACGCGCAACCACTGCGCCACCAGGGAAGCCCTAGTTGACTGATTTTTAAAAATAGAAATTGAACATACACAATGACCCCCTGAACCCTGAGGACATGTTTGCAGATTTCTGAGTGTTTACAAGAAACACTTGTGTGAATGATCTCTTAGGGCTCTTCCAGCTTTAATGTTTTATGTGTCTATGGGCTAAATTGCTAAAAGGCTCCATGAACTGGAGAGATGCAAATTACTTTACCATGTAGGAATTCTGGCAGTTATGGTTGTTATGAGTATAAATACTAAATATTTTAGAATCCTTAATCTCAGTTATCCTGAGAAATAGTATGCATTTTCCATAATGCAGTGGTTTGCTTCCCCTCTCAGTCTCTCTCGTTTTAGTAAACTATCACATTGTATTGAGATATTCTAGGAGGGAGAGAGAGGAGTCCTTTCAAAAGAAAGCAGGGTAGGGCTTCCCTGGTGGCGCAGTGGTTGCGCGTCCGCCTGCCGATGCAAGGGACGCGGGTTCGTGCCCCGGTCCGGGAAGATCCCACGTGCCGTGGAGCGGCTGGGCCCGTGAGCCATGGCCGCTGGGCCTGCGCGTCCGGAGCCTGTGCTCCGCAACGGGTAGAGGCCACAACAGAAGGAGGCCCGCATACCACAAAAAAAAAAAAAAAAAAAAAAAAAGCAGGGAGAACACGCTGAATAAAGGAGAAAAAGATCATTTGATGTTTCTAAAGGTAAATTAAGTGTTATAAAATGTCAACAGGAAGTAATACTTTATCTCATGGTTATTTGACTTCTGTCATCCATTCAATGTTGTCTTTTTTCTCATCTTGGTATTATAAAAAGACAGCATTATATTGAACAGTTCACAAGAAATGTCAATTCAGTGGTTATTCTCACTTGTATGTTTTAACACATATAGTCTGTAGAAAGTGTAAGAAAATGTTGGCTATTTAACTAATTTGAAAACAAACCTGGTCAGACTGAAACAGATAGCAAATAAATAAGCAAAGATAAAACATTTTTGCCTTCTGTACTTCCTCACCAACGCTTCTGTCTTTGTTCTGAGTTTTCTTAGGTTCTGTATTTGTCTATTTGGCATCAATTAATCACAGGGCCAAATTAATAGCCAAAGTTGTTTATATCTCCCTTGTGATCTAGTTTGTGCGAGCAAACAAAACTCATATTACAAGCTCTCAAATCAATTCTGACTCTATACCCCAAATCACCTCCTGTATTAACTCTTACACACTAAGACAATATTTCGTCTGCCCTAAATCACCAAGGGCCAGGTACCAGACAACTGTAGACCATCCCTATAGCCTAGAGCCCACTGCAGTCATTCAAATTATCCAAACCTAAGCTGTTTCCTTTGTCCTGCCTTGCCTTTCCTGATGAAAATATGATAAAAGCTCTGGGTCATGCTTTCCCCTCACCCCTACTTCTGCCTCCTGACCAAGTCTGGTGCTTTCCCATGGCCCTGCATCATGTGGCATGCTCCCTCCTCTCAGAAATATAAGTGATAACAATCTTCTTTCAATGGCATTGTCACAGTTACCTCCGTAAAGTAAAATCCTACAAGTACATTTTAACAGTCTTGAATCTAGTCCAGTCAGGATTTCACCCCCAACACTTCACTGAAGCTGGTCTTGTCAAGGTCACCAATGGCTCCCATGTTGCTAAAGCCAATGGCCAATTAACCATCTCCAGCTTCCTTGACCATCCAAACAACATCCGGCCCAATGACTTGCTCTCTCTTCCTTGTAATGCTTTCTTCACCTGCAGAGCTGGGACTAGGGGGAGCAAAGTGAGTGCTTCACTCACCTCAGGCACAAAATTTAAGGGATGCATCAAAAACTCAGTAATCAATATGTATACTATTTCAATGCAATACTTCAAAAAGTCAAAATCAATTCTAAAAATCTATGATGAAAAACATCAACATTTTAAATGAAGATGCGGCCTACCAATGCCATGCCAAGCCATAAAGGAGGCTGAGGCCCATTATATGTGCCCCTGTATATGTGCCTATATATGCATACATGTGTATTTATGTATGTATTTTAATATATTTTTCCAAAATATTGAAAAATTAAAAAGTAAGTGTAATAAAACTCATAATGTTGTTATTTTAATTTTAAATATTTTATTTATACACCCAATTTTAAAAAATAATTTCACTTACCTGGCTCTAATGGAACCAGATTCATAAATACTATTTTCAAATTCTCTTTTTTCTTCTACTTTAATATTAGGAGAAAACCCCAACAATTTAAAAAGTACATCCAAAACAGGTATATGAGGATGCACATGTTTGCTTTGGCCCAGTACGGTTTGCTTGTCTTCTAGAAGCCCACACTCTCTTGGTCTTTCTTTTATGCCCCTGGCAACTGCTTCTCAGTTCTACTTTATTGCCTTTTCCACCTCTCCTTCATCTCTGAGGGTTCTAGTGCCCTAGGACTCAGTATGGTACTATCTACCCTCACTCTTAGTCATGCCTATGAATTGAAATACAATCTGTATTTATATCCTCAGCCCTAACCTCGCTTACATTACAGATTTAGGCCTGAGAGAGAATATTCCTTTTCTCTTTTCCTGTTACTCTGAAATTTAGAGTTTCTGCCTACAGAGAACACCAGTACTAGTTTTATGAACATGGGAACCAGCTTCTGGAAATACTTGTGGAGAAGGTTAAAAAGAAGATTTGTATGAACACATAATGATAATTATTCTTGCCATGGAGGTTTTAGAGTGAATGAAGACAATACATTCTAGGTGTCCTCTAATCTCCAAATCTTCCAGAGTCTGTTCCCTTTAAGAGCCATCTCCAATATATCCCTATCTCTCATATATACAGGGAGCCCCACACATTTTAGAATATATAAAATATATATGTATAGATAATATAGATAGATAGATACATAGATAGGTTTCCAGGAAGGCTTATGGCTATCTTTAGCCCCAACTCCTGCTCCCAATCCAAATTCCTAAGGAACATTAGCCACTTCACCTCTGTTTTCTTCCTTCAGCATTCCCAAATGTGCCAATATCCTTTTTGAAACCTTCCTAAGGAAATATTCTCAGATTTAATAAAACAATAAAAATGGACACAATCACATCCAGATATTGCAGGCTCAATAGAGTTCAGTTGTAACGGTGCTGAACAGTATTCTCTTATTCTCAACTTGATTCTTCCTTATACCACCATGTGGGCATTGGCTTGGACATCCTCTGGTCATAGATGAAGGTCTCTGTAGCAGGAGAACCAGCCACAGCAGTCATGTACTTCATTTAAGAAAGTTTTTATCTCCTAGTCATTCTCATCAGTCTATCACTCTGTACACCCTATCCCATGGTGCTTGGTTTTTCACTGGATGGTGGTCAGGGATGCATTGTCAGTCCATCAGAAGTATTCAAAAGATCTTAAGCCCTTTACTGGATTTTCCTGAAATCAATTAAAAGGAATAAAGCTATATTCTGCTGCAATATTTACATATAACACCTTCTTTTCCTATATATTTTTCTCATATCACAAATTTTCCCCTAAGTTCTCAAGATGAAAGGAAAGGACAAAAAGTTAAAAACATATGAGTGTATAAAACTCACCAGTAAGGGTAAATATGTACGCATGTTAGATTCTCTAATGTTGTAATGGTGGAACATAGATCACTTCAAGTCTAGTTTAAAAGACAAAAAACAAGCTCCCTCGCCCCTATATCTGTGCATTGAGCTGATAAAGGTGAAAAAAAAACAGATAAAAACAAATGTATTAAGAATAACTATTAATACTGTAATTTGTTATTGGATACGTAGTATTAAAAAGATGTAAATTCTAACAACAGTAAACTAAAATGTGAGAGGTGAGAGAAGTATACAGTCTTTGTATGCTATCAAAGTTAAGTTGTTATCAGCTTAAAATAGGTTGTTATAACTATAACGTATTTTATGTTAGGCTTATGGTAACCACAAAGGAAGAACCTGTAGTTGATACACAAAAGAATACATTAAAGGAATCAAAACATACCACCATAAAAAGTCATCAAATCACAAAGGAAGATAGCAAGAGAGAAAAAATTAACAAAAGCACCACAACAGCCAGAAATCAATTGACAAAATGGCAATAGTAAGACCTTACTTATGAATAATTACTTTAAAAGTAAATGGATTAAATTATTCAATCAAAAGATGTATAATGGATGATTGGATCATATATATATATATATATATATATATATATATATATACACCAACGACTCCACCAAAAAACTGTTAGAACTAATAAAGTGGCATCATATAAAATCAACCTGCAAAAAAATCAATTGTTTCTCTACACTAAAAATGAACTACCTAAAAAGAAATAAAGAAAACAATCCCATTATAATAGCATCAAAACAATGAAATAATTAGGATTAAATTTAATCAAGGAGGTGAAATACCTGTACAGTGTTAACTATAACACAGTGATGAAAGAAATCGATGAAGACACAAATAAATGGAAAGGTATTCATGTTTATGGATTGGAAGAATTAATATTGCTAAAATGTCCATACTACCTAAAGCCATTTATAGATTCAGTGTAATCGCTATTAAAATTCTAGTGGCATATTTTACAGAAATAGAACAATCCTAATTACAAAATGGAATTACAGAAGACCTGGATAGCTGAAGGAATCCTGAGAAAGAAGAACAAATTTGGAGGCATCACACTTCCTGGTTTCAAACTATATTACAAAGCTATAGTAATCAAAGCAGTATGGTACTGGCATAAAAATGGACACATAGACCAATAGAACACAATGGAGAGCCCAGAAATTAAGCCATGCTTATTTGGTCAACTATCAATAATTTTGATAATGAAGCCAAGAATGTTTAATGGGGAAAGTATGGTATGTTCAATAAATGGTGTTGGCCAAATTGGATATTCACTTGCACAATAATGAAATAGGACCACCATCTAACACCATTCAAAAAAATTACCTTGAAATGCATTAAAGACATAAGACCTAAAATTATAAAACTCCTAGAAGAGAACATAGGAAAAATCTCCTTGATATTGGTCTTGGCATTGACTTTTTAGATATAACACCAAAAGCACAAACAAGAAAAGCAAAAACAAACCAAAAGCAAGCCCCCCCCAAAAAAAACCCACATGAAACTACATCAAGCTAAAAACCTTTGGTATAGCAAAAGAAAAGATCAACAAAATAAAAAAGGAAACTTATGGAATGGGAGAATATATTTATAAACCATATATCTGATAAGTGGTTAATATTCAAAATATATAAGGAACTGATATAATTCAAAAACACAACCCAAATAAAAATGGGTAAAGGACCTGAATACATACTTTTCAAAGAAGCTATTCAAATGACCAACAGTTACATGAAAAGGTACTCAACATCACTAATCATCAGGCAAATGCAAATCAAAACCACAATGAGATATCACCTCGTACTTGTTAGATTGGCTATTATCAAAAAGACAAGAGATAACTAGTGCTGAACAAGATGCAGAGAAAAGGGAGCCCTGATTCACTGTTGGTGGGAATGTAAATTGGTGCAGCCACTGTGGAAAACAGTATGGAGGTGCCTCAAAAAATTAAAAATACAAATAGCATATGATTCAGCATTCCTACTATTGAGCATATATGAAGGAAACAACATCACTATCTCAAAGAGACACCTGTACTCCCTTCATTGCAGCATTATTCACAATAGTCAAGGCATGGAAACAATGTAAGTGTACTCAACAGATGAATGGATAAAGAAAATGTAAAAAAAATATATATATATATATACACACACACACACAGTGGAATATTATTCAGCCATAAAAATTAAGGAAATACTGCCAATGAGACAACATAGATGAACTTTGAGGACATGTGTTAAGTGAATTAAGTCAGGCAAAGAAAGACAAATACTGTATGATCTCACTTATATGTGGAATCTAAAAACATTGAACTCATAGAAACAGAGAATAGATTGGTGATTTTGCTAGGGGCTGGGAGGTGAGAGAAGAGGAGGACTTACTTTATCGTATACTTAAAATTTTCTAAGAGAGTAAATCTTAGGTGTTTTCACCACACACAAAAAGAAAATGGTGACTATGTGAAGTGACAGGTATGTTAATTAGCTTGATTTTGGTGATTATTTCACAATGTGTGTGTATATCAAAACAGCAACTTGTACACCTCAAATATATTCAATATTTGTCAGTTATACTTCAATAAAGTTGGGGGGGGTGGGGAAGGACACCAAACCAAGACAAACAAAACCAAACAAAAAACTACAAAATTTTTCCATGGATTGTCACTTCAGTCACCCCAGTGGAAACCAAATACCCAATAATACAATAGCTGCGTGACGTTGGCCGCAGCACACTGTAGGAACACTGGAGGTACAAGTGCCACAGGAGGTGGGTGCTGGGGAACCTGCCCACACTGCAGGAGATGGGCACTAGGGCAATCTGGATGCACTGTGGGTGCTGGGCTCTGGGGAAGGTGCCCACACTATGGGAGCTGGGCAGTGGGGAAGCTGCGGGTGCAGAAGCTACCAGTGCTGTTCAGAGAGGGGGAAAACTATTTAAAGCACTCAGACCCATTTCACAGAGCAGGCAATAATGGTCAATTTTGAAAAAGCATATTCTGTAATATGTATATAATATTGTACATACATATTGTAATATGTATATATAGCATGTATATAATAGGTCAGATGGTAATAAGTGGTATGGAGAAAAATTTTAAAAAGATAAGAGAACAATAAATGACTGAGTGGGATCTACTTTAGATTGTCTGAAGAGATGATATTTGAGCTAAAGTAATGATGACACAAAGAAGTGAGCGCATGATCATGCAGAGGAAGAGTGTCCTAAGGCAGAAAAACCAGCAGGTGCAAAAGCAGGAAGGAGCCTAAACCTATTGAAGAACATGAAAGACACCTTTAGAATTGGCAACATGTTGTATCCTCAGAACTGGACAAAAAGGAAGCAACTAGATCAGATCTAGAAGATCTCAATAATTTCTACCGGCTACATGATGTGGACTTGTTCCTGTCCTAGTGCAGAGAAGAAGGTACTTATTCTTTCTGAAACTGTCATTTCCAGATACCTCATAGATTTTGTCTGTTGCTGCTCTTTAAAATGTTAAACATGGATTTTTGTGATTCAGCAATGCCACTCACAGGTATATACCCAAGAGACATTAAAACACATTCACACAAAAACTTATATATGACTCTTCATAGCCACATTATCCATAATAGCAAAAAAGTGGAAGCAACCCAAATATCCATCAACTGATGAACGATGTATTGGCATACCAATACAATCGAATATCATTTGGCCATAAAAACTGAGTAAAATACTACAGCAACATGAAGGACTTGCTACAACGTGGATGAACCTTGAAAACACTCTGCTAAGTGAAAGAAGCCAGACACAGAAGACTGGGGCTGGGGGATTGGGCGTGACTGCTGGTGGATATAAGGTTTCTTTTGGAGGATGATTAAAATGATTGTGAGGAAAATTGATTGCGGTGACGGTTGTGCAACTCTGTGAATATACCAAAGGCCATTAAAATGTACATTTTAGATGGGAGAGTTGTCTGGTATGTGAGTTATATCTCAATAAAGCTGTTACAGGGACTTCCCTGATGGTCAGTGGTTAAGACTCCGCGCTTCTAACGCAGGGGTAGAGGTTCGATCCCTGGTCGGGGAACTAAGATCCCACATGCCACACAGCCAAAAAAAGGAAAAAAAAGAATAAATAAATAAAAAGCTGTTACAGTAAAATTCTTCTGCTGACTTGGATGCAGGGTCCAAGAATCCTTTGGAGTCTTTAGTACAGATTGAAAGAGCACATCTGTTGATACGTACCTTTTCAATGAACCAAGTAGTGTGTAATTGGACTTCAAAGTAGGCTCAGCCTATAGTGCTATTGACATACACATCTGAAAATGTCTGAAAAGTCCCCCTACAAGTCCCAGGTCAGTTGTTATATAGATTTTTGCCTTATTCTGCCACTAGCTCTATTTTTCTTAAGAGACACAGTAAAATCATAGGAAAAACACTGAATTTAGACTCAGAAGGTCTGATTTGAAACATAGCTCTACCACTTACTTAAAGATACACTGAACTGTTGTTTGATTAAACATGCGTACACACACGTGCACACACATATCCCAAACAAAGTCCAAAACTATGCATCCTTTCATTTGGCAGAGTGTTCTCTAAATTGTGCTTCTCCTGGAAGCCTGCTCTGTTCACAAAACCCCTACTTTCACAATGCAAAACCAACCAATCAGTAATCCAGATTGATTTATTTGATCAATATGATTGGTAACTCTTGTTTCCTTCATTTTGCAGAGGAGGAAGTAGAAACATGGTAAGATTCGATGACTTCCATTGTGTGGCAGCCGTGGAGGGCTGCCACTCAGATTTATCAAGAGAGAAATTCCCATAAGGAGTACAGTCATTTGACAACTTCCAGTGTTCGGCCCAGGACAGGCTTTCCTTAAGCAGCTCTAGACAATGGCTGAGCACAATGGGGTACTAGGGTCTGGCTATTTCTACCCAGCATTCTGGAGTCCCGTCTTGGGCTACACGAGCCATTCTGAAACCTACACTACAGTCTGAGGTTCTTCCTAACCAATCCTCCTTTCTTCCCCCCTCCTTTCACACGTGTCATACCTGCGTTGCTCTCTGAAAGCTTTCCCTGCCTACTCCTGCCTTCTCTTCCACCTTATCTATCACAGTGCTTAATCCCAATAATTCTTTTGCACTTCTAGCTCTGTTTTGGTTATCTCCTTTCTGGAGGACCTCAACTGACACTCTTTGGTGGAGCCAAGACTTACACACAAGACTTGTGACTCCAAGGTCGTTCCATAGAGCTGCCTACAGCTATTATGCATAGCTCACTGGGACTAACTAGAAGAAACTAACTAGATTAACTAAGTATTGCCTGGGTTTACCATGCCCCAGTCCCTGTATAGTCCTGTATGGATAAAGCCACTCTTATTGAAAGAACAGGCTCTTGTGGCTGAATCCAATATACTCAAGAGCATTCATTCATTCAGCAAGGGGAGGGAAATGAACGAATAGTTAATAGCTATTGCTTCCCATGAAATGTATCCTGTGAGCTTTCAGTAGGTCTATGCAAAGGTCTGTCCCAGCACCCATACCCCTGTAGGTACTACCTGAAACTAACTCCTTTCTTCCTTAATGCCCAACTGTGATCAGCTACACTGAGAGAATGGAGGTTTGGAATGGAATTTGAGGTGGCAGCAGGGAAGAGGTTATTTTTGGAGTGCACAGGGCATATCAGGAGAAGCCAATCCACTAGCATGAGGGTAGATCTAAGATGTGGGGAAATATGCAAAACAGAAAGGCAATATATACTTGTGTTGGCTGTTTTGCATCTTTGCCTAGATCCTTTGTGCCCTCCCCCCACCTGTATCCTCATTTCAAATGCAAACAAATAGCCTTTATTGAGCACTTACTGTATGCCAAGCTCCATACTAGGAATCTTGGGGCTTCTCAAACCTAAGGTCAAGTGGAGAGACAAATGTGAAGATGACCTCTAAATGCAAGGTGGGATGTGACGAGGACTCTAATGGTAATGCTAAGAGTGAGAGCGAAAGAAGAGATTGGTTCTGAAAGGGACTCTCTATGGAGGTTTATAGAAGGCAGGGATTAAAGGGCTGGATACACAAAGAGGAATAAAAGTTGAGCAGAGCAGGCATTCCAGGCAGCAATGCCAGCAGGAAGAAAGGCACCACCATGAGTGATGATATGGCATTTAGGGGAACAAACAAGAAATGTTAGTTGTTGCAGAGTCAGGTCCAGGGCAGGGAGGAGCAGGGCTGGGTGCTGGTAGAGGTAGAAGGGGCCAAGTCCTACAGGGTCTTGTGTGCCAAGTTAAAGAGCATGTATTTTAGCCTACAGACAACCACGAGTTGTATGTATGCAGGGAGGGGTGTTTATATGATTTTTTACATTAAGTCTAACTCTGAAATCTGCAATGTCCGGAATACATCTGCAGAAATGCACACCCCTGTGCCATAATGCATTTACATACTAGAAAGAACACTAGACATTGGTGAAGCAGCTAAGCCTCTTTAGATTTCAGTTTTCTCATCTGTAAAATGAATATGACCTCTGAGGTTCCTCCTACCCTACACTTCTATGATTCTGTTCTTAATAGCTTGTCTTGACATAACTTAGATAATGATAGCTCAGCTTGAAAATCTACTTGAATTGGGTCTCTACCGTTAATGTGAAGTAGTTAAGCAATTAGCAATTTAATTTGACAGTGTAGTTGAGTTTCCAATGTAGATTTATTTAAATTGGGTCAACTATCTGGATAAGACACTTCTACTGTCGGAAAGGCACGCTGCTCAGCCTACGTTCTTTGGTTCCACGTTTGAAATCTGATGCCTATTTTGCATTGGTCCCCATGCCTCAAGAAGCAGTGGCCTGTCAGGCTTGCTGATATTTAAACATGTGGGAAATGCCCCCAGCTCACCCCAGTCGTTAAATCTGATGGCTTGTTGGGTCCAGAGAGGCAGCCCAGGCAGGCAGCTGCATAATCAAGTGCTGCACTGGGTTTTGGGGTCTTTTTTCAAAGCTTACTTTCAACCCAGCCCTTTCCAGTTAACCATCTCCTTGGTGATGCCGAGGAGTTGGTTTATTCAGCAGATCATAAATGCAAAATGATGAACCTGGGGCTGTAGAGGTAAGGATTGGTGAATCATACAAAGAGTTTGGACTTTGGAAGGCCCTTATAAGTCATCTTACCTAAATCTTTCACTTTACAAATAAGGAAGCCATTAGGTCGGTTTGCTATTTTTGAATTCACAGATATTTGCAACCTGTTCTCTTTGAGCCCCATTCCTCCTAAACATTGGCCAGAATCATGGAATTTTGTCTCTGTGAAAATGTGACTTCCTACCAGTTGAATACTCTTGATGATAACGACGTGGTTTAGCTACAGAAGGGAATCGTGCGTGAGTATACTGGCAAGTTATTCATTTATCTGTTCCCAAGGGGCCTCATTCCTCTTTAATACTGATCTTCTTCAACATTTATGTAAATTTGTCCAATGTTCCTTCAGCAGCTTTTATTGAGCTGGTTTTGTTCTCTCAGAGATGAGTAAGAAGTGTTCTTTGCTTTGAAAAGATCATTCTTTCTTGGGGGTGGACACTCTGAAAAGCAACTGCAGTTGAATGTGACAAGTACTATGGAAGGGAAATAGACATAGAGACAAAAATGAGGGAGCAATTAGTTCCAGCTAAGGTAGGAGAGATTGAGACAGACTGACACTTGAGCTGGCCCTGGGAGGGGGAGAGGAGGTGTGGCAGGTAGTTGAGGAGCAGGATGCAGGGGAGGACATTCTAGACAGGGTGATGACTCAAAGACACTGAAACATACAAGGCTATGGCATAATCAGGAAGCGCAAGTGTACAGCTGGAGTCGAGGGTGTCTGGGTACAAAGGGGCCTGGGTGATGGCCCCCAATTTCAAGTTGGAGAGGGATTGTGCAGAATTTTGTAAGGCACCTTAAGGCTTAGGGGGTATGTCCTATAGCTCTTGTGCGATAGATGGTGACCCACAACAATTTGTGAGTGTGACATGGTTTCGAAAAACACCCTTGAAGCTTCCGTGTGCAGGATGGACCTAATGCCAGGAGCTCAGTGAGAAGACGGCCCTAAATGCATAGCTATCCCTGACCACACGAGTATGGCTTCATCTCTCCGTGTGTGTTGGGCTTTAACTCGGCATTAATCCTTATCTAGATGACAGTGCGCAGTTGTATTAGTCTGTTCAGGCTGCCATAAAAAAAAATACCACAGACTGGGTGGCCTAAACAGCAGAAGTTTATTTTCTCACAGTTCTGGAGGCTAGAAGTCCCTGACCAAGGTTCTTGAAGATTCTCTTTCTGGTGAGAGCTCTCTTGCTGGCTTACAGGTGACCACTTTCCTGTTGCGCCCTCACATGGCCCCTTCTCCGTGCATGCGCAGAGAGATCTCTCCTGTCCCTTCCTCTTCTTCTGAAGACACCAGTTCTGTTGGATCAGAACCCCACTCTTACATCCTCATTTAACCTTAATTACCTTCATAAAGGCCCTGTGTCCAAATACAGCTCCAATGGGGTTTGAAGCTTCAACACAGGAAGTTGGGAGGGGGACATAATTCAGTCCCTAATGGCAGCTGACCTTCCTTCTTGTCCCTCATAGCAAGCAACCCAGGCAAAGTTATGGAGAGAACTTCAAAGAACAGAAGCAACACCTGTCCTTTCTGCAGATAACAAATGAAAGCCAAATGTGCCATATGAAGTTCCCAGTTCCGTCCAGCGTCTCCAACATGTATTTTCTGACTTTTCTTCTGGAGGAGGGGCCAGAGACTCCTCCTTTTCTAGCACGAGCATCACTTTCCATGCTAATATTGGATCCTGCACTTGGGAAATTTATCACTCAGCCCCAGCTAACCATGACCTGGTCTTCTGAACAGGCTTCCCTGCCCCAATTCCAGCATTGCCGTCCATGGATTTCTCTCTCACCTCTCCCCAAAATAATCCCGGATTTCTCCATTTCCCCAGCCCATAATCCTTTTTCCTCTCCAATCTCCAGACCCTCCTGGAGGGCAAGCCGTGGCAAGCCGTCTCCTTTCACGCAAATTGTAGGCGCAAAGCTTGGTCCTTTAGTCTCAGCTTCCTTTTCTGCAACCTGAAAGGGCATATGAGCTATGAATGCCACACTGTTTCCTAAAGTTCGCATCTGAACGAGTAATCGATTAAATGCCTGCTGAATGGGTGCTACGAAACAAGGTCGATGTAAACAATGACTGGAGCTAGGAAGAGGAGTTGTTTATAAACTTAACAGGCAAGGTGCCACATAAAATAAAATCCCTCTAAACATTTCAGCAGGATTTTAGAATCCTGTTTTCACTTTTCCAGATACTGGCTTACATATTTTATTTAATACAGAATTAGTCATTGGTCATTATTTCTATAATAGATAGGAAGGTAATATATAGTGGAAGAATAGTGTTACTTTCTCTTGGAAAATCGGATAAAATACATAGTTGCGAGAATATATTGAGTAATAATGATACCATCATTATATGCTGTTTCCAGAGCCCCTGTAACAGTGGCAGTGCTTGGATATTTGTACAATAAATGAATTAATACAAAATTGGGATAATATTTAACACAGATTAATTCCACAAAAATGTATTGTGTATCAACTAAATGTTGAGCAATTTGCTAGGGCCTGAGGGATCCAGCAGGGGGTCATACCTGCTCCTATGTCCACTATCAAAGAATGCCCCTTGTCTATGGCAGGGGATCATGCTCTTTGAAACCACAGTTTGGGGACGGATCCACAGGGAAGACCAGCTAGATGAGCCTAATCCAGAGACAAACTTTGTCTGTAAAGGGCCAGGAAGTAAATATTTTAGGCTTTGCGGGCCATACATTCCCTATTGTGACTACTCAACCCTGCCTTTGAAGCACGATAAAGGCCATAGACGATATGTAAACAAATGGGCTTGTCTGTGTTGCAGTAAAGCTTTATTTACAAAAACAGGCCAAATTTGGCCCATGGGGTGTTTTTTTTTTGTTTTTTTTTTGTTTTGGCTGCTTTGGGCCTTTGTTGCTGCACGCGGGCTTCTTTTAGTTGCAGCAAGCGGGGGGCTACTCTTTGTTGTGGTGCTTGGGCTTTTCATTGCGGTGGCTTCTCTTGTCGGAGAACATAGGCTCTAGGTGCGCGGGCTTCGGTAGTTGCGGCACGTGGGCCCTAGAGCACGTGGGCTTCAGTAGCTGTAGCATGTGGGCTCAGTCCTTGTGGCTTGTGGGCTCTAGAGCACAGGCTCAGCAGTTGTGGTGCATGGGCTTAGTTGCTCCACGGCATGTAGGATCTTCCTGGACCAGGGCTCGAACCTGTGTCCCTTGCATTGGCAGGTGGATTCTTTTTTTTTTAACATCTTTATTGGAGTATAATTGCTTTACATTGTTGTGTTAGTTGCTGCTCTATAACAAAGTGAATCAGCTATACATATACATATATCCCCATACCTCCTCCCTCTTGAGTCTCCCTCCCATGCTCCCTATCTCACCCCTCTAGGTGGTCACAAAGCACCGAGCTGATCTCCCTGTGCTATTGCAGGTGGATTCACAACCACTGTGCCACCAGGGAAGTCCCCCCATTGGCAGTATTTTGCTAGAATCTATGTGGGAGACACTGGGGTGAAAGATCACCTTAATGCACCTAAAATTATAGAACTGGGGAACAGAATGGACTGCACAGACATTGCCCTCTGTTTTACTCAAATGACAAAATGCCAACCCTGGTAAATCCTACTCTCCACTTACCTACTGTAATAGGTGAGTGTAAATTGAGAAGAGCACAGGATCATGCTATCCAGAAATCCTACTGCATTTACCTAACGCACTCGTTATTTCTTAGCCCAGAAGACTTTCTAATCCTTTTTCTTTCTCACCTGACCTCCAGTACCAGGGTGGCCGCCATGGATGTGTGTGCCCGGATTGCCATGCAAGAAAGAACTTGCTGTTCAGGTGTTCACTTCTTCAGGAACCATCTTAGCTTTCCTGGCAAGGCCACATTCCTCCCAGGTAAGCCCTAGACCATGACTGAAAATGGCAGAGGTATAAGGGCCTGGCCATTTTGGCTAAGGTAGAACTCTCTAACTCTTCCTCTTTGCCCCAGAGCTCTGCTTTAGGTTGGTCAATACTTTTACAAATCTCATCACTGTCTGAGTTTCTCCTCTCTTGATTCTGTTTCCTCTACCCTTCCTGTGCACAGGTGTCAAAACAGCCTAATTTATTTTAAACAGAAATAGAATGTGCAACGTACAGAAACATTTAAAGCTAATTTTATTTTTTCTTGTCTTAGTGTTTAAAACATTTGTTATAGCAAAAGCATTTTAAAAAAATGTTTTCCTAAAGGAAAGCACTGAATCATCATGCTGCTATTGGCAGTTATGGCTTCGCTCTGTTCTCGGCAAGCCTCCCTCTGCACCCTAAGCATTGAGCCTTTCTCCCAGGAGACTAAAGCAGCAGTTCCAACACCCAAGAGCACCACTGACCAAAAGATAACAAGGTGTGACAAGGACTGACAGTTATTTTTCCACACCGTTCAGGATAGTAAGGGAGTCTGTACTCCCCTGTAAAGCTTTGTCTCCCCAATGACTGTACCTTGGAAACGCATTTATTATATTTCACACTGTGACTTGACTACAAAAAACAATTTTTGAGAGAAGCACAAGGTTTAGATAGTTATTTTGGCTGTTGATTTAATCAGTACAGTGTTAACTGGCTGATTCTTATCTAATATTCATACCTCCAGTGTGCAGAGTGCTTTGCCATTGAGAGATTTTGCCCTCCAATGTTTCATGTGAATCGTCTTACAATTTTGTGAGAGGACAAGGACAAGTAATGTAATCTGTGTCCTACATAGAAGGAAAATGAGGTTCATAGAGGTTTTGTGCTTTTTTTCAATGTCACATAGCAGGGAAATGCAAAAGGTGTCATTAGATCCTAGGTTGTTCAAGTCTGAACAAGACCCATTCTCCAATACTGTATGGCTTGAGAGATGTTACTCTGGCAAAATACAAGAAGCCATCTGTTATTTCAGTCCCAGCTTTTATCAAATATGGCTTAGTGCATAATAGCAAGTGAGGAACATTTGTTTCTTTATTCCGTTTGCATGCGATGTAAAATAAAATAAAATATTCATTAATGAAAATTCCCTTGAAGTAGAATACTTGCACGCCCTGCTTAAAGTATTAAAAGCTGCCAGTTCATATTCACTAAGACTATTGTTGTGCAAAAACTAATTTGGTTGTGACTCATAATGAAGGTTTAGTGGATATAACAACTCAGGAATGGAAGAAACAGTGAATTCTCTGCCATTGGCATTTGGTTACCAACCAACACATTGGACTACTGGATTAGACTCATCAGTAAGCCATTGACCATAATATGACTGTTGAAAACATGTCTAATGATTTTTGGCCCAAGGAAACTAATGAAATTGAGCAGTTATGCAAGTTTTTATTTTCTTTTTTTCTTTTGCAGCTCTTGAACTAAGCAGAATAACTTTACTAGCATTAAAAAGTTGAACTTGGAATGATTTAATGAAACCAATGAAACTTTTAAATATGGAATTACACTTATATTAAAAGGAAATAAGAAAAGATATAAAAAAGCTTATGGAAATGTGATTTATTCAGGAGAAGGAATTAGGGAAGAAAATAGACATATTTTAATTTGTTTTTATGCAAGCAAAGTGTGGACACCATCTTGTAGTGAAAAATGATTTCAAACATGCAGAATATAGGATAAAAATGGACAGTGTGCCTTTAATTCCACCTCTCTTTCCCAGAGGCAACAACTGTGAACAGTGAAGTATCTATTTCTAGCTGTGTGCACGTACAAATAAACATTTTTATATTAATTGGACTCTGTATTGTTCCACTACTCTTATTTTCACTAAATGATATGTATTACAGATCATTCTATGTAAGTGCATTCATTATGTTTAAATATATCATATTAATCTGTAGTATAGATGATACTGCAACTTATTTAGCCATTTCTCAATTAATATCTATTTAAATTGTTGCCCATCAACAATGTAGTGAGTGACATTGTACATGCCTATTGGTTCACCTAAGGATCAGTACCCAGAAATCAAATCATGGGTTGGAAGCATCTGTACATTTAATATGTATGTATACCCTGCTGAATTGCCTTCCAAAAAGACTACCCATTTATTTTATCCCCAATAACATGAGATAAATGTTCACAAACATGTATGCTATTATAATTTGAAAAAAATTATCTTTTCAAAGAAACAGCTCTTGGTTTTCTCAATCTTTTCTATTGTCTCTATTCTTTTTTTTAAACATCTTTATTGGAGTATAATTGTTTTACAATGGTGTGTTAGTTTCTGCTTTATAACAAAGTCAATCAGTTATACATATACATATGTCCCCATATCTCTTCCCTCTTGCATCTCCCTCCCTCCCACCCTCCCTATCCCACCCGTCTAGGTGGTCACAAAGCACCGAGCTGATCTCCCTGTGCTATGTGGCTGCTTTCCACTGGCTATCTGTTTTAGGTTTCGTAGTGTATATATGTCTATGCCACTCTCTCACTTTGTCCCAGCTTACCCTTCCCCCTCCCCATATCCTCAAGTCCATTCTCTGATAGGTCTGCATCTTTATTCCCATCTTGCCCCTAGGTTCTTCTGACCATTTTTTTTCTTTTTTTTTCCTAGATTCCATATATATGTGTTAGCATATGGTATTTGTTTTTCTCTTTCTGACTTACTTCAGTCTGTGTGACAGTCTCGAGGTCCATCCATCTCACTACAGATAACTGGGTTTCGTTCCTTTTTATGGCTGGGTAATATTCCATTGTATATATATATGCCACATCTTCTTTATCCATTCATCTGTTGATGGACACTTAGGTTGCTTCCATGTCCTGGCTATTGTAAATATAGCTGCAATGAACATTTTGGTATATGACTCTTTTTTTTTTTTTTTTTTTTTTTTTTTGCGGTACACGGGCCTCTCACTGTTGTGGCCTCTCCCGTTGTG
>NC_041234.1:114886121-114886743 GCF_002837175.3 Physeter macrocephalus
AACAGTGTAGGAGGGTTCCCTTTTCTCCACACCCTCTCCAGCATTTATTGTTTGTAGAATTTTTGATGATGGCCATTCTGACTGACGTGAGGTGATACCTCTTTGTAGTTTTGATTTGCATTTCTCTAATAATTAGTGATGTTGAGTGCCTTTTCATGTGTTTGTTGCCCATCTGTATGTCTTCTGTGGAGAAATGTCTCTTTAGGTCTTCTGCCCATTTTTTGATTGGGTTGTTTGTTTTTTTGATATTGAGCTGCATGAGCTGCTTGTATATTTTGGAGATTAATCCTTTGTCAGTTGCTTCATTTGCAAATATTTTCTCCCATTCTGAGGGTTGTCTTTTCGTCTTACATATGGTTTCCTTTGCTGTGCAAAAGCTTTCAAGTTTCATTAGGTCCCATTTGTTTATTTTTGTTTTTATTTCCATTTCTCTAGGAGGTGGGTCAAAAAGGATCTTGCTGTGATTTATGTCAAAGCGTGTTCTGCCGATGTCTTCCCCTAAGAGTTTGATGTTTCTGGCCTTACATTTAGGTCTTTAATCCATTTTGAATTTATTTTTGTGTATGGTGTTAGGGAGTGTTCTAATTTCATTCTTTTATGTGTAGCTGTCCAGTTTTCCCAG
>NC_041234.1:114886973-114888263 GCF_002837175.3 Physeter macrocephalus
CTTAATTTCACTTTCAGATTTTTCATCATTAGTGTATAGGAATGCAAGAGATTTCTGTGCATTACTTTTGTATCCTGCTACTTTACCAGATTCATTTATTAGCTCTAGTAGTTTCCTGGTAGCATCTTTAGGATTCTCTGTGTATAGTATCATGTCATCTGCAAACAGTGACAGATTTACTTCTTTTCCAGTTTGGATTCCTTTTATTTCGTGTTCTTCTCTGAATGCTGTGGCTAAAACTTCCAAAACTATGTTGAATAATAGTGATGAGAGTGGGCAACCTTGTCTTGCTCCTGATCTTATTGGAAATGGTTTCAATTTTTCACCATTGAGGATGATGTTGGCTGTGGGTTTGTCATATATGGCCTTTATTATGTTGAGGAAAGTTCCCTCTGTGCCTGCTTTCTGGAGGGTTTTTATCATAAATGGGTGTTGAATTTTGTCAAAAGCTATTTCTGCATCTATTGAGATGATCATATGTTTTTTCTCCTTCAATTTGTTAATATGGTGTATCACGTTGATTGATTTGCATATATTGAAGAATACTTGCATTCCTGGGATAAACCCCACTTGATCATAGTGTATGATCCTTTTAATGTGCTGTTGGTTTCTGTTTGCTAGTATTTTGCTGAGGATTTTTGCATCTATGTTCAACAGTAATATTGGCCTGTAGTTTTCTTTGTTTGTGACATCTTTGTCTGGTTTTGGTATCAGAGTGATGGTGGCCTCGTAGAATGAGTTGGGAGTGTTCCTCCCTCTGCTATCTTTTGGAAGAGTTTGAGAAGGACAGGTGTTAGCTCTTCTCTAAATGTTTGATAGAATTTGCCTGTGAAGCCGTCTGGTCCTGGGCTTTTGTTTGTTGGAAGATTTTTAATCACAGTTTCAATTTCAGTGCTTGTGTTTGGTCTGTTCATATTTTCTATTTCTTCCTGGTTCAGTCTCAGAGCATTGTGCATTTCTAAGAATTAGTCCATTTCTTCCAGGTTGTCCATTTAATTGGCATAAAGTTGCTTGTAGTAATCTCTCATGATCCTTTGTATTTCTGCAGGTTCAGTTGTTACTTCTCCCTTTTCGTTTCTAATTCTATTGATTTGAGTCTTCTCCCTTTTTTTCTTGATAAGTCTGGCTAATGGTTTATCAATTTTGTTTATTGTCTCAAAGAACCAGCTTTTAGTTTTATTGACCTTTGCTATTGTTTTCTTCATTTTTTTTTTCATTTATTTCTGATCTGATCTTTATGATTTCTTCCCTTCTGCTAACTTTGGGTTTTTTTTGTTCTTCTTTCTCTAA
>NC_041234.1:114888831-114939470 GCF_002837175.3 Physeter macrocephalus
TTTTGCTGCATCCCATAGGTTTTGGGTCGTCGTTTTTTCATTGTCATTTGTTTCTAGGTATTTTTTGATTTCCTCTTTGATTTCTTAAGTGATCTCTTGGTTATTAAGTAGAGTATTGTTTAGCCTGCATGTGTTTGTACTTCTTACAGCTTTTTTTCTGTAATTGATATCTAGTCTCATAGCGTTGTGGTTGGAAAAAATACTTGATACAATTTCAGTTTTTTCAAGTTTACCAAGGCTTGATCTGTGACCCAAGATATGATCTATCCTGGAGAATGTTCCATGAGCACTTGAGAAGAATGTGTATTCTGTTGTTTTTGGATGGACTGTTCTATAAATATCAATTAAGTCCATTGTGTTTAATGTGTCCTTTAAAGCTTGTGTTTCCTTATTTATTTTCATTTTGGATGATCTGACCATTGGTGAAAGTGGGGTGTTAAAGTCCCCTACTATGACTGTATTAGTACAATCACTGTACTACTACAGTGATTGTACTAATTACTGTCAATTTCCCCTTTTATGACTGTTAGTATTTGCCTTAAGTTTTGAGGTGCTCCTATGTTGGGTGCATAAATATTTACAATTGTTATACCTTCTTCTTGGATTGATCCCTTGGTCATTATGTCGTGTCCTTCTTTGTCTATTGTAATAGTCTTTGTTTTAAAGTCTACTTTGTCTGATATGAGAATTACTACTCCAGCTTTCTTTTGATTTCCATTTGCATGGAATATCATTTTCCATCCCCTCAATTTCAGTCTGTATGTATCCCTAGGTCTGAAGTTGGTCTCTTGTAGACAGCATATGTACAGGTCTTGTTTTTGTATCCATTCAGCCAGTCTATGCCTTTCGGTTGGACCATTTAATCCATTTACATTTAAGGTAATTATCGATAGGTGTGTTCCTATTACCATTTTCTTAATTGTTTTGGGTTTATTATTGTAGGTCTTTTCCTTCTCTTGTGTTTCCTGCCTAGAGAAGTTCCTTATTTATCCTGTATGGGACTCTCTGTGCTTCCTGGACTTGATTAACTTTTTCCTTTCCCATATTAGGGAAGTTTTCAACTATAATCTCTTCAAATATTTTCTCAGTCCCTTTCGTTTTCTCTTCTTCTTCTGGGACCCCTATAATTCAAATGTTGGTGCGTTCAATGTTGTCCCTAAGGTCTCTGAGACTGTCCTCAATTCTTTTAATTCTTTTTTCTTTATTCTTCTGCTCTGCAGTAGTTATGTCCACTATTTTATCTTCCAGGTCACTTATCTGTTCTTCTGCCTCAGTTATTCTGCTATTGATCCCTTTTAGAGAATTTTTAATTTCATTTATTGTGCTGTTCATCAGTGTTTATTTGCCCTTTAGTTCTTCTAGGTCCTTGTTAAAAGTTCCTTGTATTTTCTCCATTCTCTTTCCAAGATTTTGGATCATCTTTACTATCATTATTCTGAATTCTTTTTCAGGTAGACTGCCTATTTCCTCTTCATTTGCTAGGTCTGATTGGTTTTTGCCTTGCTCCTTCATCTGCTGTGTGTTTCTCTGTCTTCTCATTTTGCTTAACTTACTTTGTTTGGGGTCTCCTTTTTACAGGCTGCAGGTTCATATTTTCCGTTGTTTTTGGTGTCTGTCCCCAGTGGATGAGGTTGGTTCAGTGGGTTGTGTAGGCTTCCTGGTGGAGGGGACTAGTGCCTGTGTTCTGGTGGATGAGGCTGGATCTTTTCTTTCTGGTGGGCAGGTCCACATCTGGTGGTGTGTTTTGGGGTGTCTGTGGCCTTATTATGATTTTAGGCAGCCTCTGTGGTAATGGATGGTGGGTTGTGTTCCTGTCTTGCTAGTTGTTTGGCATAGGGTGTCCTGCACTGTAGCTTGCTGGTCGTTGAGTGGAGTTGGGTCTTGGCGTTGAGATGGAGATCTCTGGGAGATTTTCGCCATTTGATATTACACGGAGGTGGGAGGTCTCTTGTGGACCAGTGTCCTGGACTTGGCTCTCCCACCTCAGTGGCACTTCCCTGATGCCTGGCTAGAGCACCTAGAGCCTGTCTTCCACATGACTCAGAATAAAAGGGAGAAAAAAAAGAAAGAAGAAGAAAAAATAAAATAAAGTAAAATAAAATAATTAATATAAAAATAAAACATAATTATTAAGAAAAGAAAATTTTTAAGTAATTAAAAAAAAGTGGACAGACTGAACCCTAGGGCAAATGGTAAAAGCAAAGCTATGCAGACAAAATGACACACTGAAGCATACCTATACACACTCACTAAAAGAGAAAAAGGGAAAAATATATATATATATCGTTGCTCCGAAGGTCCATCCCCTCAGTTTGGGATGATTTGTTGTTTATTCAGGTATTCCACAGATGCAGGGTACATCAAGTTGATCGTGGAGTTTTAATCCGCTGCTCCTGAGGCTGCTTGGAGAAATTCCCCTTTCTCTTCTTTGTTCACACAGCTCCTGGGGTTCAGCGTTGGATTTAGACCCACCTCTGCATGTAGGTCTCCTGAGGGCGTCTGTTCTTCGCTCAGACAGGACGGGGTTAAAGGAGCCACTGATTCACGGGCTCTGGCTCACTCATGCTGAGGGGAGGGAGGGGTACGGATGCGGGTAAGCCTGCGGCAGCAGAAGCCAGCATGACGGTGCACCAGCCTGAGGCGCGTGGTGCGTTCTCCCGGGGAAGTTGTCCCTGGATCATGGGACCCTGGCAGTGGCGGGCTGCACAGGCTCCTGTGGGGAGTCTGAGGGGAGGTGTGGATAGTGACCTGTGCTTGCACACAGGCTTCTTGGTGGCTGCAGCAGCAGCCTTAGCGTCTCATGCCCATCTCTGGGGTCTGTGCTCATAGCCGCAGCTCACGCCCATCTCTGGAGCTCCTTTAAGCAGCGCTCTTAATCCCCTCTCCTCGCGCACCAGGAAACAAAGAGGCAAGAAAAAGTCTCTTGCCTCTTCGGCAGGTCCAGACTTTTTCCCGGGCTCCCTCCCGGCTAGCCGTGGCGCAGTAGCCCCCTTCAGGCTGTGTTCACGCAGCCAACCCCAGTCCTCTCCCTGGGATCCGACCGAAGCCCGAGCCTCAGCTCCCAGCCCGCCCCCCACCCCGGCGGGTGAGCAGACAAGCCTCTCGGGCTGGTGAGTGCCGGTCAGCACCGATCCTCTGTGTGGGAATCTCTCCACTTTGCCCTCCGCACCCCTGCTGCTGCGCTCTCCCTGTGGCTCTGACGCTTCCCCCCCTTCACCACCTGCAGTCTCCGCCGGCGAAGGGGCTTCCTAGTGTGTGGAAACCTTTCCTCCTTCACAGCCCCCTCTCACTAGTGCAGGTCCTGTCCCTATTCTTTTTTCTCTGTTCTTTCTTTTTTCTTTTGCCCTACCCAGGTACGCGGGGAGTTTCTTGCCTTTTGGGAGGTCTGAGGTCTTCTGCCAGCATTCAGTAGGTGTTCCGTAGGAGTTGTTCCACATGTAGATGTATTTCTGATGTATTTTTGGGGAATAAGGTGATCTCCGCATCTTACTCTTCCACCATCTTGAAGCTCCTCCTCCGTTGTCTCTATTCTTATTTCATTTATTTCTGCTCATATCTTTATTATTTCCTTTCTTTTGCTAACTTTGACCTTAGTTTGTTCTTATTTTTAAAGTTCCTTGTGGTGTAAACTTAGGTTGTTTATTTGAGATCTTTCTTTTTTCCTGTTATATGTGTTTATCACTATAAACTTCCTTTTTAGATCTGCTTTTGCTACATCCATAAATTTTGGTATGTTGTGATTCCATTTTCATTAGTCTCAAGATATTTTTTAATTTTCGTTTTGATATCTTATTTGATCTATTGGTTATTTGGGAGTGTGTTGTTTAATGTCCATGTATTTGTGAGTGTTTCAGCATTCCTTTCTGGTGTCATTCCATAGTGGCCAGAAAATATACTTGACATGATGTCTACTTTCTTGAATTTTTTGAGACTTGTTTTGTGGACTAATATATGATCTATCCTAGAAAATGTTCTGTGTGTGCTTCAGAAGAATGTGTATTTAGATACTGTTGGATGGAATTTTCTGTATATATCTGTTAGTTAGGTCCATTTTGTCTATAGTGGTGCTCTGATGTTGGGTGCATAAATACTTACAATTGCTATAACTTCTTAATGGCAAATGAATAAAATTATAAATGAGAGAGGAGACATTACAACTGATACCACAGAAATACAAAGGATCATATGAGACTACTATTAAAAACTATACGCCATCAAATTGCACAACCTAGAAGAAATAGATAAATTCCTAGGAATATACCACTACCAGGATTGAATCATGAAGAATTAGATCATCTGAACAGACCAATAGTAAGAAAGGAGATTGCATCTGTAATCAAAAAGCCCAGGCAAATGCAACCAAACATTTAAAGAATTAATGCCAATCCTTCTCAAATTACTCCAAAAAATAGAAGAGGAGGGAATACTCCCAAACTTATTTTACAAGGCCACCATTACCCTGATACCCAAGGACAAATACTGAAACTACAAGAAAACTACAGTCCAGTATCCCTGATGAATATAGATGCAAAGATTCTCAACAAAATATTAGCAAACCAAATTCAACAGCACATTTAAAGGGTCATACATCACAATCAAGTGGGATTCATCCCTAGAAAACAAGCATGGCTCTACATATGCAAATAAACAAGTGTAATACAGCATACTAATCGAATGAAAGATAAAAACAACATGATCATCTCAAGAGATGCAGAAGAAGCATTTGTCAAGATTCAACATCCTTTCATGATTAAAAAAAAAAAAACTCTTTAAAATTTGGATATATAAGGAACATACCTCAACATAATAAAGGCCATATGTGACAGTCCCAAAGCTAACATCACACTCAATGGTGAAAGTTTGAAAGCTTTTCCTCTGAGATGAGGAACAAGACAAGTGTGTCCACTCCCACCACTACTCTTCAACATAGTATCAGAAGTCCTAGCCAGAACAATCAGGCAAGAAAAAATGCATCTGAATTGGAAAGGAGGAAGTAAAATTGTCTCTATTTGAAAATGACATGATCTTATATATAGAAGATCCTGAAGACTCCACCAAAAAATCTAATAAACAAATTCAGTAAAGTTACAGGATACAAAATCAGTGTACAAAAATCACTTGCATTTCTATACACTCACAATGAATTATCTGAAAAAGAAATAGAGAAAACAATCTCATTTACAGTAACATAAAAAATGATCAAATACTTAGGAATAAATCTAACCAAGGAGGTTAACCATCTGTACACAGAAAACTATAAAATATTGATGAATGAAATTGAAGAAGACACATTTAAATGGAAAGATATCCCATGTAAGTGGATTAGAAGAATTAATACTGTTAAAATGTCCATACTCCCCAAAGTAATCTATAGATTCAATACATCCCATCAAAATTTCAATGGCATTTTTATAGATATAAAAATAAATCCTAAAATGTGTATGGAACCACAAAAGACGCCAAATAAAGCCATCATAAGAAACAAGAACAAAGTTGGAGACATCACATTTCCTGATTTCAAAGTATATTAGGAAGCTAAAGTAATCAGAAGAGTATGGCAGTGGCATAAAAACAGATATATCAACCAAAGGATCAGAATCAAGAGCCCAAAAATAAACCCATGCTTATACAATCAAATAAAATGACAATTGAACCAAGGATACTTAATGGGGAAAGAGTGGTATCTTAAATAAATGGTGCTGGTTAATCTGATATTTACACGGAAAAGAATGAACCTGGACCCCTGTGTTACCCCCTCAGAAAAATTAACTTGAAATGGATTAGAGATTTAAAAATAAGACCTGAAATCATAAAACTCTTAGGAAAAAACATAGGGAAAAATCTCCTTGGCATTGGTCTGGACAGTGATTTTATGGATATGACACCCAAAGCACAATCAACAAAAGCAAAAGTAAACAAGTGTGACTACATCAAACTAAAAAGCTTTTGCACAGCAAAAGAAACATTCAACAAAATGTAAAGGTAACATACAGAATGGGAGAAAATATTTGTAAACCACATATCATACAAGGGGTTACTATCCAAAATATATAAGAAACTCATACAACTCAATAGCAAAAACCCCCAACTAATTCAATTGAAAAATGACAAAGAACCTGAATAGACATTTTTCCAAAGAAGCTATTCAAATGGCCAACAGGTACAAGAAACGGTGCTCAACATCACTAATCACCAAGGAAATTCAAATCAAAACAACAATGAGATATCATTTCACACCTGTTAGAATGACTATTATCAAAAAGACAAGAGGTAACAAGTGCTGGCAAGGATGTGGAAAGAAGGGAACCCTTGTGTGCTCTTGGTGGGAATGTAAATTGGTACAGCCACAATGGAAAACAGTAAGGAGATTCCTCAAAAAATGAAAAATGAACTAGTATATGATCCAGCAATCCCAATTCTGGGTGTTTATCTGAAGGAAATGAAATCACTGTCTCAAAGAGATATCTGCACCCCTGTGTTCATTGCAGCATTATTTCTAATAGCGAAGACATGGAAACAACCTAAGTATCTGTTGACAGATGAATGGATAAAGAAGATGTGACACACACACGCGCACACACACACACACACACACACACACACAAGACAATGGAATATTATTCAACCATAAAAAGAAGGAAATCATGCCATTTGCGACAATATGGCCATCCATATTGGGCCAATATGGGCATCCATAATGCCTTGAGGGCATTATGCTAAGTAAAATGTCAGATAGAGAAAGACAGATACTGTGTGATCTCATTTTTATGTGGAATCAAAAAAAAAATTCATGGAAACAAAGAACAGATTGGTGATTGCAAAGGCTGGGGGCTGAAAGGTGAGGAAAATGGGTGATGGTGGTCAAAGGGTACAAACTTCCAGTTGTAAGATGAGTAAGTTCTGGAAATGTAATGTACAGCATGGTGACTCTACTTCACAGTACTGTATTATATATTTGAAAGTTTCTGGGAGAGTAGATTTTAAAAGTTCTCACCACACACACACAGGTCACTGTGTGAGGTGATAGATGTGTTAATTAACCTTATTGTGGTAATCATTTCTCAACATATACATATATAAAATCATTACATTGTATAACTTAAACTTAGACAATGATATATGTCAATTATATCACAGTAAAGCTGGAAAAAATTAAAATTTTGCCTATCTGATGGTCAAAAACATCTTATGCTTGGTATTAATTCCAATTTTCCTAATTAATAATTAGAATGGATATAATTTTAGATATTTTTTGCCCATATGATCCTCTTGTGAAATATCTTTATAATTTTTGCTTCATTTCCTACTGAGTTGTTTCACCTTTGACTTTAGGTTGTTAGAAGATCTGTATATATTCTGGATTTTAATCCTGTCTATTTTAAATAATTTTTCTCAGCCTTACACTTGTATTTTGCTTTTTCCTTACTGTGTCTGTCATTAAATGATGTGTTTACATACTCAAAGCTATTGATCTTTTCCTGTAGGCTTCTGTGTTTTGTGTCTTGCTTAGGAAGGCCTTTTCCACTTTGAAACAATGAGAAAAAATTCTCTTAATTTTCCCAGTATGTTTGAAATTGTGTAGTTTTCATACCCAGATCTTTAATCCGTATGGAGTTTAATTTTTGAATGATCTGATGAAAATATCCAATCATATGGCTTTTTTTTTTTTTTTACAGATAGACAGTTGTCCTAAGACCATTTGATAGATATTTAATTCATCCCTGACTGAATATCGATTTTCTCTATAAACCTGTATTTGTTTTTAGACTTTATTTTCTGTTCCATTGATGTATTTTTCTAGTCCTGTACCAGTGGTACACTCTCTTAATTACCATAATTTTATAGGTAGAGGGCTACTACCCCACCCCCATTGTGCTATATGAGATATACCCCCTCTTTTCTCATGTATTTTCTTTTCCAAATAAGTTTTTGAATCAGCCTTTGAAGTTCTATGACAAAAATCCTAGGTTTTAAAAACTTGAGAGTGCATTGATTTTATGGGTTATTTCTAGCTATGTTCCTTTTCTCATTCCTAGAGTTAAAACGCTCGTGCATTTATTTGGTCTTCTCTTTTTCTCCAGATCTGCATTCAGATTTCACAAAGATTTGACAATTATATTGCTTTTAAAAAAAAACCTGCCTTTTTCACAGGCAACAAAAGTAAAAATAGATAAACTGGGCTGCATCAATATTAAAAACTTATGTGCATTAAAAGACACAATCAAAAGAATGAAAAGTCAACCTATAGAAAGAGATAAAATATTTGCAAATCATGTACCTGATAAGGGGTTCTTATCCAGAATATATGAAAACTCCTACAACTCAACAAAAACAACCCCCACAAATATCCAATTAAAAAATGGGCAAAGGACTTAAATAGAAATTTCTCCAAGGAAGATACACAAGTGGCCACAAGCATGTGAAAAGATGCTCAACATCACTAATCTTTAGGGAAACGCAAATCAAAACCCAAAATGAAATATCACCTCACATCTATTAGAATGGCCTACAAAAACAAACAAACAAAAAACAAAATCAAACAAACAGAAAATAAGTGTTGGTGAAAATATAGAGAAATTAGAACACTTGAGCATGATTGGTGGAAATGTAAAATGGTGTACTCGCTATGGGAAACTTTTGGCATTTCCTCAAAAGATTAAACAGAATTTCCATATTTTTTTAACATCTTTATTGGAGTATAACTGTTTTACAATAGTGTGTTAGTTTCTCCTTTACAACAAAGTGAATCAGTTATACATATGCATATGTTCCCATATCTCTTCCCTCTTGC
Source organism: Physeter macrocephalus (assembly GCF_002837175.3). Classification (NCBI taxonomy): domain Eukaryota; kingdom Metazoa; phylum Chordata; class Mammalia; order Artiodactyla; family Physeteridae; genus Physeter; species Physeter macrocephalus. The sequence continues at coordinate 114,897,623 of NC_041234.1, forward strand.
GTCTCCCTCCCTCCCACCCTCCCTATCCCACCCCTCTCGGTGGTCACAAAGCACAGAGGTGATCTCCCTGTGCTATGCGGCAGCTTCCCACTAGCTATCTAATTTACATTTGGTAGTGTATATATGTCCCTGCCACTCTCTCACTTCGTCACAGCTTACCCTTCCCCCTCCCCATGTCCTCAAGTCCATGCTCTAGTAGGTCTGTGTTTTAAACAGAATTTCCATATCCTTGGGGATGTGTGGGGTTATGACATGAAAAGGTGGGTTCCAAGGACAATTGAAGCAGAGAGAAAAGCACAAGCAAAGACATAGGGAGATGAGGGCATATAGCTTGTATCAGGCATTTCTCAACAGCTGGTGGCTTATTTCAGTAAATCTCAGTGGTCCTGAGAAACACCTTATAAAACAACTGTTTATCCTAATAGCAAATTGTTTAAAATAGTCACATCGGTATCTCTTACTCCAAAGAAAGACTATTATATATGAAATTGTGGTGGGCATTTTAGATATTTTTTGTTTCCTATTGAAGAAGAATTGTTTTCTCATGTAAATATCAGAACAGCAGAAATATTTACAGCCATATTTATGCTATTTCATATTGACTCATTTTAATTTAACTTTAGGTCACGTGTCAGACTGTTCTAAGCATTTTACAAATGTTTGCCTATTTAATTCTCATGACAACCCTATGAGGTAAGTACTATTATTGTCTGCATTTTACACATGAGGAAACTGAGGCACAGAAATGTGAAGGAAGCTGCTGTAGACCACACAGCCAGTAGGTGGCCTTACAGGGGTTTAGGACCCAAGCAAACCAAAGCTTCAGAGTCTGGGCTATTTTCAATCATTTACTCATATCACACAATATAGAATGAGATTTATTTTGTGATACTAGCCACCTTGGAGTTCCCAGAAAGATGATACACTTCAAGGGATGAGCAGAGTGAGGCGGTCAAGGTGTCTGATTCAAAAGTGTGACCTCAGCGTAGGCCCTGAAGATTAGTTCTCTGGAGGGGACCGGACCAGGGGGAGCTGTGAGGACAATGCGGTCGCAGCCCGCTGAGCTGCTGGGAATGGCTGTGACAGAGAGGAAGGCAGAGCTGCAAGGCAGCAAAAGCAGCAGGCTCTGGCAGCAGGTGGAAGGAGAGTGCAAGAGAGGCTCGACTTTCCAGCAGCGTCCATCTGTTGTCTTGTCGCTTGTCTGCCAGTCGAATTTAGCCACGTGACTTCTGAACGCAAACTGCCCTTCACCTTAGCGCGGCCTGTTGACAAACAATAATAGTACTTCCAAGCGAAGAAGTGAAGTAGTGGCTTGGTCAGCGAGTGGTTCTTGAAGGAAATAGGGCTGAGAATTTCCTGTTCAGAAACTCTTAAAACACAGGCCAGCCACCATCATCTGCACTGAAGGACCCCATGGGGCCCAAAGGCTCTTGTACTAGTGATAAATCCTGCCCTGCTGTGGCTTCTCAATGTAAACATGAGAGGAGACAGGAGAGGGCAGGACCAGGGCTCAGCAAGCCTCCCCTTAGAGCAACTCCAGGGATGCCCCGGGCCCCCTGACAGCTCTGCAAATGAGTTAGGTGCTGAAATGAACTGTAACTGTTTGAACATTAGTCGCTTGTATCAGTTCAACCCACTGGACTCTGTTTTCAACGGTAGTGGGTTTTGTTTGTGTGCTTTTCTTTCATTTGGCCTTCTTTCAGCAGACTGCTTTCTCTTCCAAGAGAAGCATCTTTGGGGATTGAGTTTTGGCCTGGTGGTTAGGACAAAGAGGTCAAGTTCCTTCTTCCCTAGCCTTTTCAAAGCCAGGTTGCTGGCCTTGAGCAAATCGTGAAACTTTCTCGGCCTCTCTGGTCTCCTGGTGCCCCAAAGTGTGCTGTGTTTCCTCAGCGCAAGACCCGCTCAAGTACAAAGAGTTAAGATGTGAAGTCCTCCGAGCCTACCAGGCCCGGGGCTTTCCGCACGCCCTCAACACTGCCCTTAAGTGATTAGTTCAGAAGGGTGTGCAGACTGACAGACAGGAGCTCTTTTAGCCTTCAGGTGAGTGACACGCCATTCTGTCCCAGATCTGCACGCTCTCCTGTTCCCAGGTCTTGACACGGAGCTGTGGAACTGTGCCTTAGCTGTTGCTGGAGCTATGCATTTCTGGGAACATGTTCCTTCCCTTTGTGTCACACCCAGGACACAGCTTTGTCAAATTACTCTTCTGACCTATCCCAGTGGCTTGCTATTTTATTTTAATTAAATTTATTATTTTTTCTTAAGGACTGTAAGTTGCTTTACAGGAACTGCATTTGTGATTCAGATGGGAAATGGCTTTCTCAGCTCAGTTATTTTACCCCATCTTTTAAAAAATTGAGATATAATTGACATATAACATTGTGTAAGTTTAATGTGTTGATTTGATGCATTTATATATTGCGATATGACGACTGCCGTAGAATTAGCTGCCACCTCCATCACATAACATAATTATCATTTTGTCTTACACCGTCTTAAACCAACGAAGAACTTGTTTTCAGATAGGAATTCACAGGAGTGTTAAAAGTGGCTATAGCATAAGCACAAGTCATGAAGTGTTGACGGGTCCATAAGAGTAACTGATTTCGGTCAGTTTTAAAGGTCAACACATCTTCCTTCCTGCTTCCGGTCCCTGGGTTGAAGTGCCTGTAAACTAATGGGCAATTTTTGTTTTACCAGGTTTCCTTAATCCCCAGGCCAGATGTGTTAAATCTCCCCCAGGTTTCTCTTAACGAAGTGACAGCAGGTTTTAATCTTCCTGTACACACTGCAGCAGCTGTGCAAACATTTCATTAACAAAAGAAAAGCGGGAAGCATTAAACCTGTGGGTAACTTGTGCCTAGCATTTGACATCAGTAGACTTAAGAGGCCCCAAGTCAGGATAAATCTGTGCGCCTTAAATTCTACTTTATTTCAACAAGCTTGAGTAGTCATAACAGAGAAATTAACCCCCATTTAAGGAATTAAAAAATGTCAGAAGAAACTCTGAATTAGTAATCGGCAACACAGTTCTCTAAAAGCATATGTGGCAGAAATAATAAAACAAAGCAACTTCCAGGCAAAAATTCACATTCTGAATGGGAAAGGTATAAAATGTGAGGCAGGCAAGTCTTTTAAATGAAAAACGGTTTAATATAATATTTACATGCTGTCCTTCATACGTTTTTGGAATTATGTCGACATTTGTTCTCACGATGCAGAATTGTACAAAGATGGCTGGAAAGTCAACACTGGGACTTTGATTTGTCTTGGTTTTATTACCATTAAAGTGATTTATTATGTTTATTTCATAGTTCTCTTCCCTGAGAATTTTAAATATATTTCTGATGTTTTATCAGTTGGAGAATTTTTTTTTATATCAAAGAAACTGCCTATGGATTCTGTACTTACTGGTATAAAAAGTAAGGACAAATCTCTACTGCCTTCCTAGCTCATTTTTATTTGAACATAATTCCTACTATGTACAAACAGAAATATTTATCACCTACTTTCTATCTTAAAGGGTTCAGGCTACTGTACTTTTAGGTGTACGCCCCTTCCTCCATGTAGTCCCTCCTAATCCAATAGTAGAAAACGATTTCCCGCAATCTTCCCATAGGGCTTTTTTATACTTCTCTCTTAGTATTCATCATATAGTTCACTGCATTATAGTTCTTTGTGTACGTGTTAATCTTCCTACTCCATAGTGAGCTCCTTGAGGTCATGTACTAGGGCTAATCCGAAGTTGTTTTTACCCACAACCAACACCTGGCCACAAATGTCTGCTGAATGAAGCCCTTGGGTAGAATGCGATGCTTATGGTGGGGATCTTACTTTCCTCCTCTTCATCTATTTGTTTCAGTGAGCATACACTTTTATCCCCAGTGGTATGCTGGGTCTGGAGAGGGTTACGGGGCTAGGGTGAAAGAAAGGTAAAAAGACATTTCAGGGAAGAAATTTGCCAGTCAACAATAAACATTATCTGGAAGTTTAATAAAAATAATCTTGTAGTTATTTTGGATTAAATGAATTTGTATTACATTTAACATTTCCATCACAAGCGAAGTCCCTGAAATCTAAACAAAAAGGCTCAGTCTCGGCAATTCTTCCTTCCTTTTCCTGTAGGTGATATTGCTTTTTATTTAGAGGTGGTTGACTAGGCCTGTGTCTCGGGAACCTGTCACCAGGGAAACTGTGTAGTTCTAATGCTTACAAAGTCTTTCAAACCTTCATCTTTAGGAATGAGCCGGGGTGCTTGCAAATACCAGGGACTTAGGACCAGAGACTTTGTTTCCGGATGTCTGGAATGGGGCCCAGGAAAGGGCCTTTTAACAACTCCCTTCCCTGTCCCCCTCAATACGCACACACTCAACACCAGCAATGCAAGTGGCTCTGATGCGAGTGATCCAAAGACTACACAGAGACACCTTGTCTTAGGCCTTCCTAGCCTACTGCCCACTTACTAGTTCATTTTCAAAGTCCATATAAGTACTGAATGCTAACACAAGTACTGAGTACGAATATACTGCGTACTGAGCACTAATATAAAACACGAATTAGTACTAATTAGTCCCAATATAAAGTGCTATTAGTACTAAAGTACTATTAGTATTGAGTACCAGTATAAGTCAGTATTAGTGCTGAGGACTAACTGCCGGTTCTTGGGGAGAGAAAGTGACATTTGAGCTAGGCCCTGAAGAGTGAGAACAGAAATTCAGAAAGACTTTCCAAACAGAAGGAACAGAGAACAGAAAGGGTTGGGGATCAAAAGGAGCACGTGTAGCCAGGGAACAGCAAGCAAGCTGGTGTGGTCCAAGTCAAGGTCAGAGGGACAGTAGTAAGAGTCCCAGCTCGACTAGTTGCTAGCTGAATGACCTTGGAAAGATACATAACCTCTCTGAACCTCAATTTCCTCACCTGGAAGATGATGATAATAACACCTACCAAGCTGTAAGAATTAAAGAAGATATATGTGAAGCACATCACATTCTTCTGGCTCAAAGTAGGTCTTTAAGAAATAGTAGTTGTTATTATTAATACTATCCATATGGTTGGAATTTTCCATCAGTAAAATGAATACAGGAACATAAGATTAAAAAAAAAAGAGATAGACTATAAAATTCAAAAAAACCTCATCCATTTATTCATGAATTATCAAGGGAATTGAGGCACAGTTGAGCTAAGCTTTAATCCTCCTATTCATTGAACTGCATCTATGGACAACTTAAAATGTGTCCAACACTGGGCAATTCTCTCAGTTCTCTTTTCCCTTTTCAATGTGTAGACACAGCCAGGTGGCAACTTTGTTCTATTTCATCAAAGAATAAAACATCTTAATCCTGAAATCCGGGCCCAGTCATAACCCATACTCCCCCTGCACAAACAGGATCTGTTTCTCCAATAATGGAAATTCCCCATCGCCTGGGGGATGCAGTCAGAGTTCCTTAGTACAGCTGCATACTTTCCAATCTCTGGTTGCTGCCTGCTCTCTCACCACCAGCTTGAAGTAGCATCTGATAATTCAGGAGAATTCATGTTACTAGAACATAGCTATAACTTAAATACATTCTTTCCCACCAAAACATAAAACTGTTAGCAAAAGCAGAAGTCTTGAATATTCAGTGCTTATTCTAGCAAATGAGTTCATTTTTTATAAGTACTTTGAACAGTGCCTGGCTCTTGGTAAGTGCTGCCTACATGTTAAATAAAATAGATAAAATATTTTCACCTTATCAGGAAAGGGAACATGCTAAATGCTCACTCCCTTCTCCCTTTCTTAAGATTGCCCCCGAGTGCAATCTGGTTTTTGTGGGTTTCTTTTCCTCAATTGATCATTCCAAAATAGATCTCTTAGAGAAGCCTTTCTCAGCCCAATGGTCGGAGCTGTGTGCTGTTGGGTGAATTATTGGAGCTGAGAAGGGAAAAAAGAAGAGAACAAACAGATACTAAAGAATAAACATTTGATTGCTAGTTTGTAGACAAGTGCTTGAGAGTCAGAGTTCTAGGATTCTTAGAAATATGTTTTACATGGAGGCTGCATAATGCAAATCTAAATATATTACCCTCCTTACCTGTTATCAAAGTCTGTGAAGAGGTATAATTATACTCTTGTTCTAGACAGTACTCTTCATCCCTGCTTTGATTATTGCAAAGTATCTCAGATGCATATTTGAGCATCACAACAGCACCCATTACATAAGTAAAAGCCCAGCACGTTGGCAGTTTACGCATCTTCTTCATTGAAGCAGGAAGAGGGTGTTAAACTTTATTCATGTAAGTCTGTAGTTTCAGTAAATTCAAGAGCCCCTTTGGGGCTGTCCTAATTCCCCTGTACAAGATGCTTGGGGCTTTTCCATTGGAAGGTTATTTTCCTCTGTTCTTCAGGAACTTCTCCAAGAAATTTCTACTCCACTTTTTTGCGACTCCATAAATTTGGGTTTTCACTTGTGCCGGTGAGTGTTTTAATTTATGCCTGCAATAGGTTATAAATAGCCACCTGTCCTGAGCACTTATCTCATCACTAAGGCTTGTTGAGTAGGCAGAACTCAGCACCCATGAAATCCCTGATCCCTGAACTTGACACACTCGTAGCCTAGTGAGAGAGACAAGACACTGAAGAGTAACTAGACACTCATTTCAAATGCAGTAGAGGCACACCTCGGAGCTATCGGGGTTTGGTTCCAGACAACCACAATAAAGCAAATGTTGCAATAAAGTGAGTCACGTGAATGTTTTGGATTTCTGGTACCTATAAAAATTATATTTATACTATACTGTAGTCTATTAAGTGTGCAGTCGCATTATGTCTAAAAAAACAATGTACATACCTTAATTTAAAGATACTTTATTGCTAAAAAGTGTGAACCATCATCTGAGCCTTCAGCAAATCATGGTCTTTTTGCTGATGGAGGGTTTTGCCTCGATGTTGATGGCTGCTGACTGATCAGGGTGGTGGTTGCTAAAGGTTGGGGTGGAAGCAGCACTTTCTTAAAATTAGACAACAATGAAATTTGCCACATTGATTGACTCTTCCTTTCACGAATGATTTCTCTGTAGCATGCAAAGCTGTTTGATAGCATTTTACGCACAGTAGAACTTCTTTTAAATTTGGAGTTGATCCTATCAAACCCTGCTGCTGCTTTATCAACTAAGTTGATGTCATATTCTAAATCCTTTGTTGCCATTTCAGCAATCTTCTCAGCATCTTCACCAGGAGTAGATTCCATCTCAAGAAACCACTTTCTTTGCTCATCCATAAGAAGCAACTCCTCATCCCTTAAAGTTTTATCATGAGATTGCAACAATTCTGATTACATCTTCAGGTTCCACTTCTGATTCTAGTTCTCTTGCTGCTTCTATCACATCTGCAGTTACTTCCTCCACTGAAGTCTTGAACCCCTCAAAGTCATCCATGAGGGTTGGAATCAACTTCTTCCAAGCTCCTGTGATTGTTGATATTTTGTCCCCTTCCCATGAATCACAGATGTTCTTAATGGCATCAAGAATGGTGAATCCTTTCCAGAAGGTTTTCAATTTATAGTTGACCCTTGAACAACATGGGGGTTAGGGGCACCAACCCTCTGTACAGTCAAAAATCCACGAATAATTTATAGTCTGTCTTCCCCTTATATGCGGTTCCTCTGTATTCACAGTTCCATATTGGTGGGTTCAACCAACCACAGATTGTGCGTGTAGTACTGCAGTATTTACTATTGAAAAAAAGAGCTGTGTATAAGTGGCCCAGCACAGTTCAAACCTGTGTTGCTCAAGGGTCAACTGTACTCTGTCCAGATCTATCAGAGGAATCACTATTTATGGCAGCTATAGCCTTATGAAATGTATTCCTTAAATAATAAGACTTGAAATTTGAAATGACTTCTTGATCCATGGGCTTCAAAATGGATATTGTGTTAGCAGGCATGAAAAAAACATTAACCTTGTTGTCCCTCTCCATCAGATCTCTTGGGTGACCAAGTGCATTGTCAATGAGCAGTAATACTTTGAATGGAATCTTTGTTTCTGAGCAGAAGGTCTCAACAGTGGGGCTTAGAATATTCAGTAAGCCGTATTGTAAACAGATAGGTTGTCATCCAGGCTTTGTTGTTCCATTTAAAGAGCACAAGAAGGGTAGATTTAGCATAATTCTTAAGGGCCCTAGGATTTTCAGAATGGCAAGTGAGCCCTGGCTTCAACTGAAAGTCACCAGCTACATTAGCCCTGAACAAGAGAGTCAGCCACCCCTTTGAAGCTTTAAAATCAGGTATCGACTTCTCCTCTCTAGCTATGAAAGAGGCCTCTTCTTCCAACAGAAGGCTGTTTCATCTCCACTGAAAATCTGTTGTGTAGTATAGCCACCTTCATGAATGATCTTAGCTAGATCTTCTGGATAACTTGCTGCAGCTTCTATATCAGCACTTGCTGCTTCACCTTGCACTTTTATGTTATGGGGATGGATTCTTTATACCTGATGAACCAACCTCTGTCAGCTTCAAACTTTTCTTCTGCAGCTTCCTCACCTGTCTCAGCCTTCATAGAATTGAAGAGAATTAGGGCCTTGCTCTAGATTAGGCTTTGGCCTAAGAGAATGTTGTGGCTGGTTTGCTCTTCTATCCAGACCCCTAAAACTTTCTCCACATCAGCAATAAGGCTGTTTTGCTTTCTAATCATTCATATATTCACTGGAGTAGCACTTTTAATTTCCTTCAAGAAGTTTTCTTCTGTATTCACAACTTGGCTGTTTGGTGCAAGAGACCTAGCTTTCAGCCTTTCTCGGCTTTCGACATGCCTTCCTCACTACGCTTAATTATTTCTAGCTTTTGGTGTAATGTGAGAGACGTGCAACTCTTTCTTTTACCTGACCACTTAGATGCCATTGTAGGGTTATTAATTGACCTAATTTCAATATAGTTGTGTCTCAGGGAATAGGGAGGCCTGTGGAGAGGGTGAGAGATGGGGGAACAGCCGGTTGGGGGAGCAGTCAGAACACACACAATATTTATTGATTAACTTCACGGTCATATATGGGAACAGTTCATGGCCCCCAAACAATGACAGTAGTAACATCAGAGATCACTGATCACAGATCACCATAACAAATATAATAATAAAGAAAAAGTCTGAAATACTGTGAGAATTACCAAAATGTGACACAGAGACATGAAGTGAGCAAATGCTGTTGGAAAGATGGTGCTGATAGACTTGCTCAACACCGGGTTGCCACAAACCTTCAATTTGTAAAAAAAAAAACACAGTGTCTGAGAAGTGCAATAAAGTGAAGTGCAATAAAACTAGGTGTGCCTGTACTCATAAGTACTCATTTTGTGTCAGGTACTGTACTTAATACTTTTCATGCAATAATCCCCACAATAACCCTGTGAGGTCGAGATTAGTATTCTCCTCATTTTATAGATGACAAAATTGAGAGATGGGAGAGATGGGAGCACATCAGAATACAGGTTAATATTTGGTCCATTGGCGTCACCCTGGTTTTGCCTCAGTGGGGATAAGAAGTAGACATACTTTTGGTATCAAGACAACTCTCTGTGAATGAACCAGATTCAGTCATGGGAATGCTGCTCAGAATTCTTTTTCTTGACTAGATGCGAATAGGCTCTTCTAGGACCTGAGGGTCCCTCCACCCCTCCAGATTCAGAGGGACAATGCCCTCGGGCCGGAAGGCTTGGTTTGCCATCATGGGAAGCTTGGGGAGAGTTATCTTTTCTAATGTCATACTCAAGGTTCTGGATGCTCCATGTTTTTTTCCAATTCACATAGGACAGTGGTTGACTTCCCAGATCTGGAGACAGAGGGCCTGAAATCACATCCCAGTTCTTCCTTTTTCTTGCTGTATGTCCTTAGCAAAGTGACCTACCTTCTCTGCACCTCAGCTTCTTCACTTGTAAAATAGGATTGATAGTGATACCTATCTTATATGTTGTTGGAGAGTTAGAACAGGCCTAGCTAGGAGGAGGCACTCAATACGTGGTGCCTGTTGTTATACACATCTTACTAAGGGATCATTCTTAGTTGCCTTGAACTTCTTTCAATCTTCAGCCCCTACTGTTTTGTAGTGATAACTAAGGTCCACGTGTAACCCTAACATTTGTCCTCTCTACAGGCCACTGAAGCAGCCCTGCTTGGTTAATGCAGTTTGCCAACTTCCTTTACACTTTGCCACGCTCATAATTGCTTTGGATTCACTTGGGTTTCTGCCATTGAGTAGTCTATTTGCCTCAGGCATGCAAGTCAACACTCAGTTGGAAAGAATGCTGAGCGCACTTAGAAAGAACACCCATTTAGGGGACTTCCCTGGTGGTCCAGTGGTTAAGACACCACGCTTCCACTGCAGGGGGCATGGACTCGATCCCTGGTCTGTTGGGGAACTAAGATCCTGCGTGCCTCACAGCGTAGTCAAAATACAGAAAAAAAAAAAAAAGGCACCCATTTGAATTCTATACATCAGTATTGTTCCATAATTGAGAATCATTGAAGAATCTTCCATAGAAGGTGCTGCAGACTGTGGGAGGAAAAAGCATCCATTAATGACTCACAAGGATCATGCAAAGATTCTGTTTATTCAACAAACATTTTAGAGAATGTACTATGCTCCAGACTCTCTAATTGACACTGGGGATAAAGTAATGAAAAAAATGTTTTTGCCATTTAGAAGCTTGTAGTCTAGTGGGAAAAGCATAAGTAAACAGATGATTAGAACAGAGCGTGGCAAGTCCTATAGTGAAAATAAGCAAAAGCACTGTGAGGAGGACTTAGCCCAGCCTCCTGTTAGAAAGGTGTTCAGCTGAGAGAATGAGAAAAGCCCTTGCATAGCACAGATCCAGCCCACCTCCCCTCACACGTAATGTCGTAGCAGCCTCCCAACTATTCTTCATGGCTCCTCCGACTCCAATCCATTTTTGGCAGAATTGCAGGTGAATTTGTCGAAAGATAATGGCAAAGAAAAGAAATGGATAAAAATCAAACCAGACAAAGCAGCATATGTGTCAAAATTGTATCATCTCCTGTGACTGTACACACACACACACACACACACACACACGAGTTAAGTTTTGTATACCTTGAGGCAGTTTTGAAATGTGTTTATGTGCTTTTATGCATTTCTGGCCATTTATCTTTCTTAGAAAATACTTTTGATAATTTCTATAAATGCTGGGAAAGTTTGCAGTTGTTAAGCGAGTTTCTTTGTTAATAACTTTCATTCATTTTTTTGAATTAAAAAAGTTCAATTCATTTTTGAAATTATATTAGCTCTGCATGTTTTTCAATATTGCTTGAATTTTAAAATTTTTGCCTCTGGCTCTAAATGAATTGTCAGGAAGTAAAGTGCTCAAAAGCAATATTACCAGACACTAGTTCACTTATTAATGACTTTCATTCATCTCAAGGTGATTCTAGAACATGTTAGATAGTCACAAAATATTTTTTTCCATTGTCTAGATAATTTTTCTTTTCAACTTTAAATTCATTTTTTGGTCAGGGAGGCTTATTTTTACCTATTTAGTATTTTTAAACCACTGTACATTGATTTTTATTTTGTATTTCAGCAGGGTTAACAGTCTTCATAGCAAAGAAAAACACAAAGAAATCTTCTAGGAGGAATAAGAGGATGAGCGCTTTGCTTTTTGGATAGTTTTGAAATAGGCATTACATTTTAAAATATTGATTTAGCATTCATATCAAAATGTGAAATGAAGAGATGAGAAATCGGTTCTTATTTGTTAACCTTTCCAATACCAGTAGGCATTTTGTACTTCTCAACATACTTAATTAGATATTCTACTCCTTTAGATTGACCGGTCACAGTGAATAAAGATAATGTAGACAAGACCTGCTAAATACTGACCCAACTACTACCTGGAAATGTTCATTTTTCTGTCAATTCACTGTGTCAGCTTATCTGCCAATTCAACCAACTGTTTTCAAACAAAATCTTCAATTTCCTTCCTACCGTCCCCAGAGTTTACCACTTAAAACCTGCCTGTCGCCAAGGCTATTTTTTGCTTCAAAAAAATCCTCTACCTCATTAGCTATCCTGCTAATTGCACATTTCTTAGCTTAGCATTCAGCATTGAGAGCCTAAGAGATACTCAATTACTTTTGTTGGTCATAGGAATAACAATACTTTGTCGTGTGCTTAACATGTGCTACACATTATACTGAGTGTTTTCATGGATTATGTCATACAGTTCCGCAAAATGACTTTATGTGTCAGGTGCTAATGTTATCTTCCTTTTCCAGATAAGAAAATGGGAACTCAGAGAGGTTAATAACCACCCCAAGGATACCCTGAATTTGAACTCACCTCTGTTCGACTCTCATGTTCTTTACATTGCTTTCTACTATATATCATTAGTCATATTTCTACAGCTCTAAAGCCTAGCTCTGCAAGTTAATTTTAACTTTTTAAACTTTTTATCACGCTAAAAATACATAAAATATACCCTTTTATCCATTTCTAAGTGTACAATTCAGTGTCATTAAGTAATTTACAATGTTGTGCAACTGTCACTATCATCTATCACTAAAATTTTTTGTTATCCCCAAAAGAAACGTTTTACCCATCGAACAATAACCCCCATCTCCCCTTACCCACAATCCCTGGTAACCTCTATTCTACTTTCTCTCTCTGTAAATTTGCCTATTCTAGGTACCTCATATTAGTGGAATCATATAATATTTGTCCTTGTATATCTGACTTATTTCACTTAGTATAATGTTTTCAAGGTTCATCCATGTTGTAGCATGTACCAAAATTTCCTTCCTTTTAAGGCTGAATAACATTCTGTTATGTGTATATACCACATTTCACTTATTCATTCATCTGTTGATGGGCATTTGGGTTGTTTCTACCTTTTGGCTATTATGAACATTGATGTACAAGTATCTGTTATACAGTAATTCCATTTTTAATTTTTTGAGGAACCACCATACTGTTTGCTCTACTTTCTTTTTTTCTATTGAAGTACAAATGACTTACAATATTATATTAGTTTCAGGTGTACCTCATAGTGATTCAATATTTTTATACATTATGAAATGATCACCATGATAAGTCAGGTTACCATCTGTCACCATATAATGTTATTACAATATTTTTGACATATTCCCTACACTGTACAATACATCCCTGTGACTTATTTTATAGCTGGAAGTTTGTACCTCTTAATCCCCTTCACCTGTTTCACCTATCCCTCCATCCCCTCCCCTCTGGCAACCATCAGTTTGTTCTTTGTATCTATGAGTCTGTTTCTGTTTTGTTATGTTTGTTCATTTGTTTTGTTTTTGAGATTTTACATGTAAATGAAATTGTATGGTATTTGTCTTTGTCTGACTTATTTCACTTGGTGTAATACCCTCTAGGTCCATCCATGTTGTCACAAATGGCAAGATTTCATTCTTTTTTATGGCTGAGTAATAGTCCATTGCATATATTTACCACATCTTCTTTATCCATTTATCTATCAATGGACACTTAGGTTGCTTCCGTATCTTGGCTATTGTAAATAATGCTGCAATGAACATTGGGATACAAATATCTTTTTGAATTCGTGTTTTCATTTTCTTCAGATAAATACCCAGGAGTGGAATTGCTAGATTGTATGGTGGTTCTATTTTTAATTTTTCAAGGAACTGCCATACAGTTTTCCATAGTGGCTAAACCAATTTCCATTCCCACCAACAGTGCACGAGGGTTCTCTTTTCTCCACATCCTTGTCAACACTTTTTATTTCTTGTCTTTTTGATAACAGGCATTCTGACAGGTGTGAGGTGGTATCTCACTGTGGTTTTGATTTGCATTTCCCTGATGATGAGTGAGGTTGAGCATCATTTCATGTGCCTGTTACACTGTACTCTTTTCTACTGCAGCTGCACCATTTACATTCCCACCAGCAAAGCACAAGTGTTCCAATATCTCTGCATCCTCTCCAACATTTGTCATTTTTTTTATAATAACCATCCTAATGGGTGTGAAGTGGCATTTCATGTTGGTTCTGATTTGTATTTCCGTAATTACTAGTGGTACTGAGCCTCTTTTTATGTGCTTATTGGCCATTTGTATTTCTTCTTTGGAGAAACGTGTCTTCATGTCCTTTGCCCATTTTAAAAAACGGTTTGTATGTTTTTTTGTTGTTGGGTTTTTAATTTTTTAATAAAAATGTTCAAGGAGCCTGAACTACATATAGGGTACTGTGAGAGATAAAAAGAAAGACAGTTTTGACCCTTCAGGTGTAGTAGCAGTAAGGCAACTAAGACAAATATCTGAAGGATGAATAGATGTGGATGAGAAGTGCCCAGAGGCACTGACACAGGGGAGAAGGAGACAGGACATCTCCTTTAAGTGTTTTCAGAAGTAATCAGCTAAGCCTGTGTGAAATCAGTGGACTGGAAATTGGATTTCAGTGGGCACAGATGGGGAGGGAGGACATTCAGGTATGAGATTCAGCATAGTCAAAACATGGATGTAGGAAAGCTCAGGTCAGGTTTGTGCACCAGCAATTATAGTCCAGTTTGTTCACAAAGGTTGAATAAGGTTTTACTGAAGAGGGCCTTGAAGGGCAAAATACCAGATTTCTAACTACTCTCAAAAGCCATAGGGAGCTTGTGGACATTTTGAGAAGGAACGAGATCTGAAGAGGGCTGGGTCTTGATTAATATGCCCTCCATTCTTATGCTTTTGTTTAGCAGAACGTCACATAGCTTCTAGGAGATACTTTGCCCATATCCGGCATCCAAGAAATGATTGATTGCTAGCCCAGAGCCCTTGGCACCAGTCCGTTTTCTGATATGTCATTTATCTAAATATGTAGAAAATCAATGGAATTTTTAACAGTCTGACTCTCCATATAATTACTTTGTCAAAGCTACCAGTGCTTTTCCAGAATAATGAATGGGTTACCTGAGTGTGTCTTTTATTCCAATGAATTTTGTAGGAACTGCAACCGTTGTATCAGTGTGTCTTTGCTGGGCCAATTAAGAAGAAAATGGAGCTATTACAAACAGAACACACAACTCCAAACCAGCCCTCAATCATTTTCTGGCTGCAGATATGAAACCCTAGTTGGTTCCAGCCTACATTCTGTGATTCAGTCCTGTGATGGTAAATGTGAATAGTGGTTTATTTTCTTTTTCAAAATAGACACAATCCACATTGTAGTCAACACAGAGAAGAAAAAGGTTTTCTTACAGTTACCAGATGGAATGGCATATTTTTCTTCCCCCATGGAAGAACAGTGTTTGTGGTTTCTGAGATCAGCAGAAGCTGAGGCATTGGTGAGCTCGTTCAGTGTTTACAATGGCTTCAGCTTCACATTATTCAAGAATAAACCACAAGGCCATCTTCACGTGTCTGTAACAATTTAAAACATTCAGACTCGCTCTAAAGGGTCAATATTTCTACCACATACAGATGTTATTGTCAAAAAGCAAAAAATTCTCAGTAGTTGCAATGAATTGATGTGAATAGTTAAGGCTGAAGATCACTACATTTATGGGCCAGGCACTGTGCTAGACATTTGTCACATTTACTTCTCCCAACATCCCTGTGGGTAGATGTTATTCTCCTCAAATTATAGATGAGGCAACAGTTACGTAGAGTTATGCAGTAGTCAGACTTGGCTAATGGATGACTCCAGAATCTATGGCTTAACACAACAAAGGTTAATTTTTTATTCCTGTCATAATCTAATTGGGTCAACAGGGAACTCTGCTTCAGGGACTTGGGGTTCTTCCGTCAAGGACTCACACCCTCTTAGAGAGCCTTGGACTTCTCCACTGGATTTTTTTTTTTTTTTTTTTTTTTTTGCATCCAGCTGGCAGGTGATAGAAGGGAGAACCAAGGAGGGTGGCTTGAGAGGTGCTAGAAACCGATCTACTGCAGTACACATTCCATTGGCCAAAACTCAGCCACATGAACCCACCTAATTGCAAGTGGGCCAGGAAATGTGGTCTAATGGTGTGACAAGGGAGAGACGGAGAAAGCAGATGCTAGCGAGTACAAGAATGCTTTGCTACAGCGCACCATTCTGATTACCAAATTTCCTTGCACTCTTCTTCCTGCATGTACAACACATTAACTCTCTACTCCTCCCATCGGTAGATAGTAGCCAAGATCCCCATCTGCTTATTGCATCCATCTCTGGTGAGGTAAGACATATTCCTTTCCATCAGGTTCAGATATGGCTCCATTTGGCTCTGTGCTTTATGAAGTAAAAAGGTAGGTCACTCATCCCTCACACCAACACCACTCGGGATACAGTGGCACCACCTAGCAGTCCAGTCCCTTTTTATTTATAAACAATTAAACAGATATTTGAAGAAGGCACATGACTTCTTTGAGGTAGAGCTCGATCAAGAAGGTCGCCTGACTCTCAGTATAATGTTAAAAGTTATCTTACCTTTGTTAAACTGTTAAAATGTTGGCCATTAATATGAGTCATTGAATGGGAGGAGAGCTTTAGGATATAATTCAATCCCCCATCCAGTATGCAGTCTCTTGCTACTTGCCTAATGTATCTTTGTCTGCTAGGAGTCCACTCTTAAAGCATCACAGGACCTCCTTGTGAAAGGCAGACAGATATTTGAGGCCCATTAAAGTTAGAGTGTTGGCCATAAAAGGCTTTTCTGATCCTGTCAGGAGCTCACTGTACTTGTGGTAATGAGCACACCATAAGGACTGATGGTGACAACAATAGCAGTAACTAGTAGAATTTACTGAGACTCACTGTGTAGAAGCACATTATGTGGATTATTTTAATAAAGCTTCACAAATCCCTATGAAAGTGGTATTATTATTATTCCCATTTTACAGGTATAGAAAATGAGGCTCAGTGTAAAGCTGCTTGCCTAAGTTACTCAGCTAGGAACTAGCGGAGCCAGATTTCAACACAAGGCTATCTTTAACTGAAGCCTGTGCTCCTAAGTACCAGTGGCAGATGAGTTTTATTGGAGCTTTGTTGCTTGCCGTCAAGCCATCAGCCACTGCAGCCACCCCCAGATGGTGCACCCTGAGGGGAATTCAAGGTGGAGAAAAACAGGAAACATTCTGTGCTCTCAGTACCGGCCCTAGATAGTTAAGATGAATATTTAAGGAATAATTTCAATTAGTCCAGACTCTTGCATTTTCCCATACACAGAAACTCGCTAAACGCATTAACTTGAGAGGTCTGGTTTTTGTGATTAGCAGTAATGCTTTGATATTTTACTATATGTTTGTTTTGTTTTGTTTTCAGCAAAAACCCCTATATACCCTGGCGGCTCTTCCCTTACCTCTTCAGAGCAGTTCCTCAGAGCTATCTGAGAGGCAGCCCCCTGGGCTATAGTCCTCGGTAAGGTCCCCAAATAAAACTCAACTCATAATTTTAGGTTATGTGTTTTTCTTCAGTTGACACTGTCTTAGAAAAGACTGGAGCAGTGCTGGCGAGGAGTGGAACATGACACGTGCCTAATGACTGACGCAAGGTCAGGCCTTTTGAAATTTTCAGTGCATATGGCACTGGAGTTGAAATTAGAATTTGCCCAACGTACCTTGGAGAGGAATTCCATTCCTTCTTGAGGGGTAGCATGCTTGGGCCTTTTTCATGTTTTATGCTGTCATGGTTAAAGATGGGGTAGAGTGGAAGTGAGATGGCTCAAACCAGCATCTTTCTGGCAAAGAAGTTGCAACTGTGTTTCCAAAAGTTGGACAATAGCAGGTGATGTCAGTTCATGCACGTGTATTCCTTTCAAATCATTTGCTACAGAAAAATCTAATTCCTAGGTTGTACGAAGGCCGCACATGCCCATGGAAGGGGGAGAAGGTTGAAGGCCAAACTCCAGGTGCACCAAGGCAGACAACTGCAGGCATGAAAAACCAAGCAGGCAAAGTAAATAGTTTCCAAACGATTTTTCATCTTACAAATTCTTTTTATTCAGCATTTATGTGACATGTTTTTGGAAAGGTGAGTGAATAGAGACAAAAGAGTTGATGAAATTATGAGACAAATCAAAGCATGTAATTAGTCATGTGTGGATTCTTACATGTCACTTGTGCACATACCCACACATCCACACACGCGTACTGGTTTGTTTCCCTCACTTGCAATCATGCTATCTGGTCAGTTTTATGACTATACAATTCACTTAACAATATAACATGGAGACCTTTTCATGTCAGTGTCTATATGAATAGATCTGCTTTAGTCTTTTTAATGGCTGAATAGTATGCCCTGGTATACAGGTTTTCTAATTTACTTTAACAATTCCTTCTGGTAAACGTTGTTTTCTGTTTTTCATTGTTACAGAAAGCTGTTTTTGCTGACTCTTGGTCTCCAGCCTTCTAGAAAACTTATTTTTAGTACATTCCATGCATTTCCTCAGTCTGATAATTTCTTGATCAGTGCAGGATTTATTCTGCAGCCTCTCTTGGGTAAATAACTAAAGATTCTCCTCCTCCTTCATTTCCTTGCTCCTCTGCATTTCCCCTGGAGGTGATATGCATGACGGGGGTGGGGGGTCACCTATCATCCTGGCATTGGAGAAAGACCACGTATCATCTGCTTGCTGTTATTTTTGATATTACACATTCATCCCTATCCTATAATGTAGTCAATTTTTCTTGTAGATATATTCTATAAAGTCACCATAAGCACTGAATTAATGAGTACTGAACACCAGCCTCTAGGGGAAATATGCACACACACACACACACACACACACACACACACACACACACAGTGGTAAGTAGACAGATATGTATGTATACACATAGATTATCATCTTCAGTCGTAAAATCAATTCTTCTTGGTAGTTTCCATTTCCTTTACAGTATTTTTAAAAAGAGTAAATGAGGTTCAAAAGTACTAAGTGACCTGCTGGAAGCTGCCCCACTAAGAAGTGCAGGAGTTGGGATTCAAACCTTGTCCAACTGGCCCCAGAGCTGGAGCTTCTTGTACTACAATGCACTGCCCCTTACTGCCTCCAGTCTCTGCTCATCTCTGTATGAGAGTTGAACTAGGGAAGCAGAGTGGCTCCTTGTTCAACCTCAGTTGGGCACACGCAGGTAAGGCATCTCAAAATTTTGGCCGCTCTGCACATGTTTGGTAATGGCCAGAAAACGTGCTGCAAGTATTGATTTTGAGGTTAAAATAAATACTAGCGAGTATACACATTTGCAAATATAGAAGTCACAAATAATAGGGATCAATTGTATCTTCATTGCTATGGCTTCCCTGCTTATTTTTTTTATTTATTTTTTTTTTTTTTGTGGTACGCGGGCCTGTCACTGTTGTGGCCTCTCCCGTTGCGGAGCACAGGCTCCGGTCGCGCAGGCCCAGCGGCCACGGCTCACGGGCCCAGCCGTTCCGCGGCACGTGGGATCCTCCCAGACCGGGGCGCGAACCCGGTTCCCCTGCATCGGCAGGCGGATTCTCAACCACTGCGCCACCAGGGAAGCCCTTCCCTGCTTATTTTGAAACCCAAAGCTGAGAATTGAATTCATTATTCTTTTTACATTATTTTGGGACCCTCCCCTAGGGCTAGAAACTTCAGACTCTGGATCTAGTTGGTGAAAATTAACTAATATGACTTGGCAAAGTTATCACTCAAAAGCCTTTCCTTGTTCAGAAACAGGAATAACTCTTTCCTTAGTTTTCGCTATATTAAGTGTAAGGGTTGAATGAGGTGACATATATGATCATTTCTAGATATAATTGTATTAGTTTCCTGTGGTTGCTGTGACAACTTATCACAAAATTGAAGGCTTAAAGTAAGAGAAATTTATTATCTCATAGTAGAAGCTAGAAGTCCAAAATCGGTATCACTGGGCCAAAATCAAGGTGTTGGCAGGGCCATGCTACCTCCACAGGCTCTAGGGAAGAATTCATTCCTGGTCTCTTCCATCTTCTTGTGGCTGCCAACAGTCCTTGGTTTGTGGTCACATCACTCAAATCTTTAAAGCTATAGCACCTTCAAATCTCTCTCTGCTCCATCTTCACATCTTGCTTTCTCCTACATGTGTCTGTAAAACCTCTCTCTGCTTCCTTTTTTTGATATATGTGGTACCATTTAGGGCCCACCTGGATAATCCAGGATAATTTGCCCATCTCAAGATTTTAACTTAATCACATCTACAAAGAACCCTTTTCCTTATAAGGAATATTTACAGGTTCCAGGAATTGGGACCCGACGTTTTTGGGTGGACATTATTCAGTCAGCAACATCCATGAATGAATCTCAAGTCTCTCCACAAGGTCAGAGATGAGGACCTAGAAGTCAACAGGAAGCATGTGGTCCGTGGTGCTTCTATACATATTTCTATTCACATGAGCTACCAGGCATGGTCTTTACCTAAAGTTATAGAGCTTTACCTGAGCAGGTTATGGTTATTCTGAATGAGATCAGAGGATGTTGCAGATAAGATCTAGTGTGCAGCTGGGCCGTTGACAAGTCAATGAGCATCCAAGGTGTCCTTATAGGAGGACCTGTTAACAGTATCTCCTCTAGGGCCGTCTGGCAATGAGTTTGCACCTGCTAAGAACTTCACAGGGCAGATGTCACAGGGAAGTGGTATAACTTCTCTGGTGTGCACAGTTGCTAAAGTGAAGTTTGTTGTGGCGTATTAGCATGTGAATTGAGCAGAAACCTGATGCTACACGGTTCTAACACTAATCATATAGAGATGTAGTATTCAAACAAAATTAAAATAAACTTAAATGGACAGAACACTTTTGGATTCCCACCCCTTAAGCCATTCTATTTCCCTCTAAAAGTTTGGAATTACCACTTCAAGGCAGAGTAGCCTTAAATAGCCAGATATTTACAAAAAGGCTTTCATGGCTTCCCTAGAATTTTCTATACCCACATAGGAGATAGGCTTCCTCTTTGCTGATTAACAACCTGTTATTTCTGTGGAAGTGATATTTGCCACGTGAGGGGGTGTGGCTTTGGTAATGCTAGAGACTTGTCGGCTGGTTTTGATCTCTTTGAATTCTTATATGTTGAATGATTTGTGGCCCAGTTAAGAGACATGGAATTATAGGGCTAAATAAGAGTGATTTTTCCCACTGTAGAGGCTTGATTTCATAGTTGCTTTTTTTTTCTGCATGTCTGAGCAAGACTCTGGTTGTCTGCCTATCTGGTTCAGCCACAAAACTGGGAATTACGTGACTGAGTAAATAAGAATGAATTCTTTGTCTTCCTAGCTCTTATGCACATACACCCATTTCACTTGCATACCTGAACCTAGAGGAGTTCTTGTTTCTATTTCTGAAGATAGAATTATCTTTACTTGAATTTTCCCATCAGGGACACAAAGTAGCATTGATTATAGACTCTGAAAGTTACCAACAGCATGGCCTCTGGTTTTCACATATTTAGGCCACTTAAAAATACCCCACAGCTTAGTAGGTTCTCGTTCCTTCCATCAGCTTTCTGATGACTATCCTAGTACCCCCCACCAACTGCCCCCAACAGTTATTCCTCTAAATGGATGCAACTAGATCATAGTTCAGACCAAAGCTGTGAGCCAAAGCTCTCAAGGGACCTTTGTGTCCACTTAAATAAGAAGTAGGGCCACTTTTATGATTTTTCTCTGCATTTTCCTTATTAGCTTTCAAAGCAGACGGTCTATGCTGATAAACTAGATATTTAAAAGCATCCAGCCTTGACCAAACGCAGTGAGAATTTTGGTGAAGCCTCTTCAAAATGCTGTTTTATCTCCGTTAACAAGTGATTAGATGCTTTGTTATCCTTAGTGTGCTTGCTTACAAAGATGATTTGAGGTGGCTTACAATAAAAATATGTTTATGATAAGACTGTTAAAAAAGAAAAAAAAAACCTCCGTGGAGATTGAGGAGGAAGCAGTTATGTGGAGGAGCACCTCATTACTGTAATAACAATGACCGAATGTTTAGGCTGACCGTGAGCTTCCCGGCCGCAGGGATGTAAAAGAAAACACAACGTGTTACAAAATTCCTATTATCTGCTACAAAGCAAATGGCCACTTTCTTTTTGGGAGACGAACTATCGATACATTCTGTTTAGTAAATTCTTCCCGGAGGTTGGTGATTGGTAGGGGAGTGGTTGAGGTAGATATTGGATTCTAAAATAATTTATCGTATGGATCCATATGCATGAGACATTGGGCAACAAAAGCATCATTCATTGTCATTTTCTGATTTGAGCATTAATAAAAGCCAAGGGCATCATGTTAAGGTTGTCATCAGGAAAGGCACTCAGTGGGGAACTAAGGAGTTAGACCCCAGATTTTTTGATGTTGTTATTATTTATTATTTTGGTTTTTAGGTGTTATTTTTAAAAATAATTGGTTTTGGTTAAAGTCACTCATTTTGAAATTCATGGGTAGATTAGACAAAAGTGGTATATGAGCTGACTTGTGAACCTGGCTTGACTTAGGCTGTGTTTTTTGGGGATTTGTAAGAGTGGAAGGGTAATTCTAGAAACATCCAACAATATAGTCCTGCTTCTTAATAGTGTTACCCATTGAATTGTAATTCAGCAATATTGCTTCTGAGGGCTGAGAGGCCACAGTCAGGCTTTTTTCATCCAATAGACTTTCACTGTTGGAGCAAAAGGAACCAACAAATCCTTCACATATAAGAAATTGCCTGCAACTGAATAGCTTGAGAGAATAGTGTCGTCAAACTGACAGCAGACAAGCATGCTTTCAAAAGGCAATACTGCAGAATAATAAGAGTTCATCTTGTCCTATGTCTGAGGAAAATAAATAGACAAAAATGCTAAAATGTCTGATGACTCCAGATAAAAGCTCTGTGGGGTTTGGATTGGAAGCTAGTAGGTCCTGTTTCTACTCTACTCCTCACTTGCCCAAGCTTCTTGTCCTTCGGGTCACTGTCTGCCCTTACAAAAAATGATAGCATTGGATGAGATGGTATCTAAATGTCTTTTAATTTAAAAAGCTCTTTTCATGAAATCCGAAAAAGATTGCAGCAAGCTATCTCAAAAGACTCATAATCAAAATGAAATGTAAAAATGGATAAATGCCTGGTCCTGCCCTTGGGTCCAAAAAGTAAACTACACACCTATAGAATGTGGGAGACACAGCTTAATCTTGATTAATGGGGTTGGTGGGCAGACATTTTAGGACTATAAAAATCAGAACGCGTCACTATATTGTGTAGCACTGAGAGAGTTCTTCAAATCTTTCTTGAGATATATCACAGGTATGTTACCTAGACTGAGCGAGAGGGTAGTACCAGCCCCCTTGCACTGGGACAGCCATGTTGGGTCGAGAATAGGCATCTGGGATGGAGAATGGATATGTGTATGTATCTTCTGAAGAGTGAGTGGAGGGGCAGAGGATGGTTGGCTGGAGAAGAGGAGACGACACAAGTTCTGCGTTTAAAAATGTTAAGTGTGATTTGCCCTTCAGAATCCCTTTCCCACCCTTCTCCACTCTCTAACTCTCTGGCTTCTGATTGGATTTAGCCAATGAGAGGTACCAGCAAGAGATGGTCAGGGGTGGAGGAAAAGAGAGTCAGGATATTTATTTTCCCATGTCTTCCTTGCTGAACTTTGTCTTGACCGTGTCTGTGCTCCTTTCATGAAGGTCATAGCTCCTGTTGGGCTTATTTCTCTTATAGGTACAATTTCCTCTGTAATCCTTCTTGTCCTCTCAGCAACTTTCTAGCCCCAGGGTTCTTCAGCTCCTTTTTTTGTCTATCCCCTTATAAATAGTGTCTTTACAAAACTCTTTAATTATATCTTTGAACGTGCCATCTGTTTCCTGCCAGTATCCTGATGGATATGTGTTTTCATGTGGAAGACAGACGAAGCTGTGGTACCAGAGGAAAGTGCTCACATTAAAAGATGGAAGTTGTGAGAAGAAATATTTTGATTCAACATTTCTACCACTAGAGCTCTGTTAAAATGCAGTGCGTTGCCTCCGAAGGTAGAGAGCCCCTATCAATGGAAGTGTTCATGCAAAATATCAGGATTTTGTGGGGGGAGGGGGAGAGCGAGCAGAGTTGTGAATTTGGAATAGATAACTTTTGAAACGTCATTTAACCAGATGTTGTAAGAAACCGTAAATTGTGTTGAAGTATTTTCTTTCTTTTTGTTCCTACCTCCATGCTTTTATTTCCAGCTCTATTAAGGGATAACTGACAAATAAAATTTTAATGTATTTAAAGGGTACAACGTGATAATTATATCTATATCTAAATATAGATAATAAATGTAGATAATCTATGTAAATCTATATCTATATGTAAATATAGATATCTGATAGATATCTAGTGAGAGAATCCCCACAAGTGAGTTAATTAACACATCTATCAATTCACATATTTACCTTTTTTTTTTTTTGGTGAGAATGCTTAAAATCTACTCTCTTAGCAAATTTCAGTTATACAATACGGTATTATCAACTATAGTCACGTTGCTATACATTCGATGGAAATATTTTCTTTCTTCTGATTTGTATCTGAGTTTGACACTGCAAGGGAAGCAAAACTAATAAATTGAGACACACAACTGGGCTCTCCTCTCCATTCCAAGCCTGGGGGAAGGGTTAACTATAGCCAAGCTGCTGTCCTTTCCATTTTAAACAGAATCAAAGCATCAAATGTTTGCCTGTACTAGGTGACCTTTATGGTTTCTTCCAGCTCTCCCCTTCCTTCCTTCCTCCCTTCCTCCCTTCCTCCCTTCCTCCCTTCTTCCCTCCCTCCTTCCTTCCTTCCTTCCTTCCTTCCATGCTTCCTTCTATTCATTCACTCATTTCCTTGTTCCACATTTCCTCAACAATACATGTGACAAGAAGCATGCAAGCTGCTGCCTTGGAGGGTTAGGGAGGGGCAGCGGCACACGATAAAAGTAAAGAACACACAGTCCATGCAGCTCATGTCTCCAAAGAGTTCACAGTCTAGCAGGAGAGACAGACAGACAGGTGCTGATAAGATATTTTGTCCTTGTTTTCTTAAACTCTCTGTTCCGTATTTTGGAAATTCTCCCCTTACATGCCCACGCATTAAACTTTCCTCAAGCCCTTCCTTATCCTTTGTTAACCCATTCTTCATCTTTCCCTATGATTTTTTTTATATACTTGAAATGCTGCTCCTATAGCCACCTCTTTGCAGCTGACTCACCACCACCACCCCCGCCCCCGCCATTCATCTCTTGACTCTCTTCATCATCGTTACCAGGATAACACTTACTGCTTGGGCAAAGGGAAGTGCTCATGTATTGCTAACTGCTTCCACCTAGTATAATGAAAGGTTTGTGTCCTCCAATTTCCTTTGAGAAAAAAAAAAAACAGCCATGAAAACAACCTAGAGTTACATTAAACCCGGAGAAAGGACATATGAAAGCAACAGAGCAAACCCAGCTCATGACAAATTGAGGAGGAAAAGAAAACGTATTGATAGTGCTGAGAAGCCTGGTAAATAAGCATGCATTAGGAATCATTGTAGCGTCACTAGCTGTATCAGAATTCCTTTTCTTTTAAGGATTCTAAAAAAATGATTTTCAAGTTTCTACACTTTTCAGCCTAACTACCAAAAATGGCTTCATCAAATTAGCTGCAGTGAGATGTTGCCATTGATGTTTTCCCCAAGGCCACAGAAGACCATCACACCCAACTTACTGGACTGCTTTTTGAAGCTTCAAATACTCCACTATCCCTTTAGGGGTCATTACCTTTAGAGATATTGGATTATGGACTTACAATATAATAGTCTTTGTCAGTCATGTTAGGTAAATGCATGGCGCAGGAAGAGAGAAGGAGATAAAATGGTACCCATTGCTCAGAGATTGTGATGAGCCAGGCTGAAGAGAAAGTTTTCTGCAAAGGAAGTGGTCTTTTCTTGACCTAGGCTGGTGCTTTGAGGCTAAGCATGTGCTTTGTATTGTGCTCCCCATGGTTCAAAAGCTACTGATGTCCCACACTCCTCACCACCACTAGGATGATGCTTAGAATGCATGGCATTGCCAGTACCAGCACTTCACCTGTATCATAGTCTTTTTTTAAAATTTTTATTTATTTTTTTTGTTTTTTTGGCTGTGCAGCATGTGGGGTCTTAGTTCCCTGACCAGGAATCAAACCTGCACCCCCCGCATTGGAAGCACGGAGTCCTAATCATTGCACTGCCAGGGCAGTCCCTCTGTATCATAGACTCTTATTTGAATAATTAGCACTGATCAAGTGCACTCTTTAGTTATAGCAGCTGTGTGATGTAGTGGTGCATATACAATAGAAGGTGGCCTGGGGGTGGGGGCGGGGCATATCGTCTCATTTCCAAAGGCATGGCTTGAATTGAGTTAACTCTTGCCACTTTACAAAATATAAGAAACACACATCTGCCACATCCCAGAGCACTGAAGAGGAAATTTTTTCCCAGCTTTGTGTGCCATGCCTTGTCTTGTTAGATGGAGATAATTTAAGTGGATATTCCATCTTACATAGTTGTTTTGGTGCTCACTGTTCACTATGATTTGACTGGTCTTAAAGTAGATAGCGGTCTTAAAGCACTGGTAGAGACCTGTAGTGTTCAGTACGATAGCCACTAGCCATATGTGGCTGTTTAAATTAATTTAAATGAAATACAGTTAAAAACTCAGACCCCCATTCATGCTAATGTACTTTCAATTGCTCGACAGCCACATGTGGCCAGTACCTACCTAATGGACGGTGTAGACACAGAACATTTTCATCATAACAGAAAGTTATAGTGGAGGGACTTCTCTGGTGGTCCAGTGGTTAAGACTGTGCACTCCCAGTGCAGGGGGCCTGGGTTAGATCCCTGGTCAGGGAACTTGATCCCGCATGCTGCAACTAAAGATCCCGCAGGCTGCAACGAAGATCCCCCACGCAGCAATGAAGATCCCGCGTGCCGCAACTAAGACCTGGCGTGGCCAAATAAATAAATATTTTTAAAAAATTATAGTGGATAGCACTAGTACAGACAACTCCCTTATTTAGCTTTATTTGTTGTAGGACTTCCTTGGAAATCCTCACGTCCCCAAGCTGTGGAGAGTAACAGAGGTCTAGCGCATGTAAAAGCTATAAAGTAATGGATGTTCAGATGACTAAAGGGAAGTGGGGCAGTGGGTTAGCAAAGGTGTACTATTCTAAGCTTGGATAATTTGAAAGAATGTTTTAATTTGTGTATGCTATTTACTTTGAAGAATTAATAATACATTAAAACAATATTTTGAAATATTTTGATATTTACTACATAGCTTTCTATGGATGGAAAAAAACATATATAATAATATAGGAATAGCTTTTAGCAGTCTCTAAATTTAAGTGCTATGGCCTTTTGCCTTTAGGACTTACCAACTGGTTTCCTGAAATGGTTCTTAAATATTGACCTAGCTAGAGGGAAAGCCTGGGGGGACTGGGCTTGCCCAAGTGTAACATTATATGTCATACTGCATTAATGTCATGTAGCACTACAATATGGCAGTTT
The DNA here is from genome assembly GCF_002837175.3 of Physeter macrocephalus. Taxonomy (NCBI): domain Eukaryota; kingdom Metazoa; phylum Chordata; class Mammalia; order Artiodactyla; family Physeteridae; genus Physeter; species Physeter macrocephalus. The sequence goes on from NC_041234.1 coordinate 114,925,063, forward strand.
CAATTACAGATGTGAGAGCACATGAATGTCTTCTGCAACGAATGAAGTGATATGTATCTTACTTATCTTACTTCATACGAAGGTCCATTGCAATAATTGCTCATTATAGCCTAAGCAGCTTTCCAAAACCATAGATAGAGAAGGAATAGAGAAGAAATGCTACCCAGGAAAAGTGCTATCCAGGTTCCATACGCATTTTCGTAGCTCTTCCTAGAGGAAATGGAGTTTTGAAAGCCTGGAGGATTTTGTGCCCAGGTGCATGCGCGTGTACAGGCACCCACCACCTCTGAGGGTGTATTAAATGAGATCATTAGAATGTAAGATACCTATATCAATGACTGCTACATGTTGAATGGCCAGTAAATATTGTGCTTAACACCCTCCCCTCCTTTGTGATAAATAATAGCATGGGAAAAGGCTGAGATATTTAATTTTCCTTATTGTCCATAGCTTTGAATAATGAAGAAGACTTGGGGTGGGAGGAGTCTGATTAGGTTACCCAGCTGTCTTTCCTGCCCTCATAAAAAGGCTCTTCAGGGTTTTCACTCTAGGACACTGTTGATTGGCAATGTCTGAATCGCCCAGGGCCAGGCCCTCTGCTAACTGGTAGCCTGAGTGTTAGCATTTCACACTCCCTCTGAATTCCATAGGAAAACCTATCCATGGATAGGTTCTCCACACACCACACCATGGATGACTGGCTCTTGGTAACCCAGAATCAAAGTCTCATTTTTCCATTAGGGTTGTTGTAAATTATTAAATGAGATGATATATGTAAAGTACCTGGTACAGTGCTTGGCATTTAAGTGCTCAGAAATTGTCAGCTGTCTATTAGAGCCCTATTTCCAGGTGTTATTATCCCCCATCCCTGGGTCTTCCTCTGACTGCCATGCCATCCAAACAAACTTCGGACTTCCATGCCTTTAATATAGCTTCAACACACGTTCTTTAAAACTAGCTAATCAGGGCTTCCCTGGTGGCGCAGTGGTTGAGAATCCGCCTGCCGATGCAGGGGACGCGGGTTCGCGCCCCGGTCCGGGAGGATCCCACGTGCCGCGGAGCGGCTGGGCCCGTGAGCCACGGCCGCTGAGCCTGCGCGTCCGGAGCCTGTGCTCCGCAACGGGAGAGGCCACAACAGTGAGAGGCCTGCGTACCGCTAAAAAAAAAAAAACAACTAGCTAATCAAAGATTGAAAAGATTGCCTAAATAGAGTCCATCTCTTGTGAGTGCTCTTAGTGAGGAAGATGAAAGCCATGATGCTGGAGCCTCATCAAGTGTAATTTTTTCTGTTGCTTCTTGTTCATATGTTCCGCTGTTCACATTGAATGATGAAGCCACTGTAAATGACTTATTTCAAGGTGCCAAATGCTCTATTATCGAGCAAAGTACTTTATTTCCGTGATATGTTTTTTTCAAGTTGGGAGATCATGGGCACAGAGATTTTGAAAATAGCTCTTATATATCAAATAAAGGAAGGGATTATGGTTTATAAAAAAGGTTTATTTTTTCCTCAAAAATGTACTGTAGAAATGCAACCTGTTTTTTTGCTATTGGGTCATAGATGCCATCTCACTGTCATCTGACATCGGGGAGCATTACCTAGTTGCTATGCAGAATTAGCTTCTTTTGGCCCGAGAAAAAATAGGCCAAGTATGAGGCTGGTATGTAGATTATAACTAGAGAGTACATTTTTGAGTGGAACCCACTGTACAAAAGTCCTCTAATTCATTATTTCTGAAACTTCCCTGGTTTTATGAATCATTTGGGGAATTTGCTACGAAAAATTTCCAGGTCCACACCAGGCAACCTGAAGCACATTCTCCAAGAGATAGGTTTGGCAAGCTAGATTGTTAACAAGCTCCCCAGCTGATTATTATTATCAGAAATTTTGGGAAATACTATGTAGCTTGCCTTCCAAACCAAAGGTAGATGTGAGGATCATTTTATGGATGCTTGATTGTGTTTGACCTAACCATTAAGGAACTACCATAGAATTCTAGAAAATGGTCAAAAAGTTTGATGGTTCTAAAATTCTTTTCTATATGTGATTATTTGGGGGAGGAGCCGTGGAACTGAGAAATAATCTTGCCTATTGGAATCACTCTTATGGAAAAAGAATTCATATACAACAGAGGAAGGCCCATAGTGATGAATTCTTATCCTATGGATAATTTGCTTCCTTGGATTCTGCTTCTGTGGCTCGTGTGTGGCACCACCAGGATCATAGATATGGTCTGGGAAAAAGGTTATGATTTTCTTTAGCTCAAGAATCATAATATTGACTGTGTTTCTTTCCCTGTCATTTGTCTCAAACCTAGTGTTCTGTATGCAGTTGGAAGTTGATGCATGGTGATTATTGAAATAATTATGCCACCTTAGTGATTCCATGAAGGAGACATTAGCATATGATAATTTATACTTTACAGAATCTCCTATGAAAAAATATATGCAAGACTTCTGCTTCCAGGCAAGATGGAATAACAGCATCCAGATTCACCATCTCCCTGAAACACCACCTGGCCAAAACACACACACACACACACAATTTATGAAACAATGGCTTTTAAGACAGTATACATCAAGTGACAATAAACAGGAGTGCCTGAGAAGTGGAAAACAAGCAATGTGTTATAATTGTTACAGCTTACTTCTTTTTTTTTTTTTTGTGGTACCCAGGCCTCTCACTGTTGTGGCCTCTCCCGTTGTGGGGCACAGGCTCCAGACGTGCAGGCTCAGGGGCCATGGCTCATGGGCCCAGCCGCTCCGCGGCATGTGGGATCTTCCCGCTCCAGACGCGCAGGCCCAGTGGCCATGGCTCACGGGCCCAGCCGCTCTGCGGCACGTGGGATCTTCCCAGACTGGGGCATGAACCCGTGTCCCCTGTATCGGCAGGCGGATTCTCAACCACTGCGCCCCTGGGGAAGCCCTACAGCTTACTTCTTTTTTTTTTTTTTTTTTTTGTGGTACGCGGGCCTCTCACCGTTGTGGCCTCTCCCGTTGTGGAGCACAGGCTCCGGACGCACAGGCTCAGCGGCCATGGCTCATGGGCCCAGCCGCTCCGCGGCATGTGGGATCTTCCCGGACCGGGGCACGAACCTGTATCCCCTGCATCGGCAGGCGGACTCTCAACCACTGCGCCACCAGGAAAGCCCCAGCTTACTTCTTTAAAAGAGTTTCCAGCTGCACCACAGGGAGAGAGAACCAAGGTGAAGCCAGGTGAATTATATGACTTGAGGAAATAAAGGTGAGTGTCTGGGAGCTGGAGTCCATAGGACAGAGTACTGGAGAGGAAAGAAATGAACAGAAATGGAAACATTGACACCTGCAGAGGGTCTCATTCATGTATTCAGCAGAATACATGCATATGAGGAAACTATCCCAGGGCAGGGAAAGAACCATCTGAGAGGTTTAGAGGAAATGGCACTCAGTGTTGATACAGGGCTGGAAATAGTGCCATTTTCCACCAGCCAAGTAGGAAAAACGCATAATCCGTGGGGCATTAAATAGAGTGCCCAGAAGGGACTTGCCTCAGCATTGGGGAATAATTAGCCCTAAACACTTCTGGTCCCACTTAACAAATCACAAAAGCAAAGCCAAAAAAGGATCAAACTGTTTCCAAATAAGTTAACTGCATCCCAGAGCAAAGCTTGAGGATATTTATAGAAAGACAACCAATAAGATAAAATTTACAAGGTCTGGCATCTATGACAAATTCTCAGACATGCAAAAAAGCTGGAGAATAAGTTCCATAATGAGGATAAAAATCAATCAATTAAAACCACCCCAGAAATAGCATAGATGTTAGAATTAGTAGACAAGGACATTAAAAGAGTTATCATAACTGCATTACCATATGTTCAAAAAGTTAAATAGGGACATGGATGATATAAAAATGATCCAAGTCATATGTCTATAGATGAAAACTACAATGTCTGAAATAGAAAATGTACAGGATGGGACTAAAGACAGATTAGACATTGCAGAAGATAAGATTAGTAAGCTTGAAGACATACCACTAGAAGCTATCCAAAATGCAATACAGAGAGAAACAAGAAAACATTTGAAAAAAGGCATCTGAGAGTTGTGGGACAATTACAAGCACCCCAATATGTGTGCAGTGTGAGTCTCTGAACAGGAGAGCAGAAGAATATTTGAGGAAATTATGGTCCCCAAATTTCCAAATCTGATGAAAACTATAAACCCACAGATCCATGCAACTCAACAAACCTCACACAAGAAACTTGAAGCAAACTACACTGAGACACAACATAATCAGCTGCTCAAAATCAGTGATAAAGCAAACATCTTAAAAGCAGCAAGAGAAAAAAGACACCTTACATACACAGGAACAAAGGATATCAGTTTCCTCACAGGAAATAGTACAAAGGAGAAGAAAGTGTAGAAACATCTTTAGAGTACTAAAAGAAAAAAAACACCTGGCAACCTAGAGTTCTATACTTTGTGGATATATTTTTCAAATATGAAAATGAATTAAAGATGTTTCAGACATACAAGAGGTGAAAGAGTCCATCAACGGCATTCCCATGCTACAAGAAATGGTAAAGAATATCCTTCAGGCAGAACAAAAATAATACCAGATAGAATTATGGATATACACAAAGGAATGAAGATTCCTGGAAATAATAACTACGTGCAAAACTATATCATATTTTTTCTTACTATTTTAATTTCTCTAAAATAAAATATAATTGACTATTTAGACAAAGATAACAAAAATTACTGCATGATTTATAATATATGTGTACGTAAAATATCTGACAATATAGCATGAAGACCTGGAGGAGAGAAATGGAAGTATACTATTTCAAGAGTCTTATACTGTATATGAAGTGGTACCTTCAAGTCTACCACTTGAAGGCAGACTGTGACAAATTAAAAATGTAAAATATAAACCCTAAAGCACACTACAATAACAAAACAAAAAGTTACAGGATATAAAAAAGATAAAATGTAATAAAGTTTATACTTTATTCAATAAAAAGAAGTTAAAAAGATAAAATAGACTAAAGATAAAGTAGAACAAATAGAAAACAAGTAGACAGATGATAGATTTAAGCTTAGCCATATCAAAAACCATATTAAGTGTAAATTGTCTAAATAACCCAACTAAAATGCAGGGATTGTCAGCTTGGGTAAAGGTGCAAAACACTATTCTGCCTATAAGAAAAATTCTTTAATTATAAAGTCAAAAATTGGTTGAAAATAAAAGCATGGAAAAAGATCTACCATTCTGACACTAATCGAATCAAAACAAAACAATACTGGTGTGGCTAGATTAATATCAAACAAAGTAGATTTCAGAGAAATAATATTACCAGAAATAAAGTAGGCCATGTCATAATGATAAAAGTGTCAATGAATCCTAAGCATTTATGCACCTAATAACAAAACTTCAAAATACATTACATAAAAACAGAGAGAACAGCAAAAAGAAAGAGAAAAATCCAAAATTATAATCAGACATTTTATTATCCCTCTCTCGATATTGATAGAACAAGTAGAAAATCAGTAAGTATATAAAAATATAAACAACACTTTCAAACAACATAACACGTTTGACATTTCTACAGTGCTCCCTTCAACCATGGCAGAATACTCATTCTTTTCAAAAGCACATGGAGGACTTCCCTGGTGGCGCAGTGGTTACGAATCTGCCTGTCAGTGCAGGGAACACGGGTTTGAGCCCTGGTCCAGAGCAACTAAGCCACGGAGCAACTAAGCCCATGTGTCACAACTACTGAGCCTGTGCTCTACAGTCCATGTGCCACAACTACTGAAGCCCATGTGCCCTAGAACCTATGCACCACAACTACTGAGCCCGTGCACCACGACTACTGAAGCCCATGCACTCTAGGGCCTATGTTCCACAACTACTAAACCCATGTGCTGCAACTACTGAAGCCCGCGTGCCTAGAGCCAGTGCTCTGCAACAAGAGAAGCCACCACGATGAGAAGTCCACGCACCGCAGTGAAGAGTAGCCCCCGCTCGCTGCAACTAGAGAAAGCCTGAATGCAGCAACAAAGACCCAATGCAGCCAAAAATAAATAAAATTTAAAAAATATATATGTAAAAATTCTTTAAAAAAGCACATGTAATATTTGCCATGATAGACTATGTTGCCAATATGGACCAAAATAAGAGAGCGAAAATGACTGACGAGATTGAATCAGTAATCAAAAACCTCCCAAAAAAGGAAAGGCCAGGACCAAATGGTTTCTCTGGTGAATTCTAACAAATATTTAACTAGGAATTAATGCCAATCTTTCTAAAACTCTTCAAAAGTTGAAGAGAAGGGAACACTCCCAAACTCATTTACAAGGCCAGAATTACCCTGATACAAAAGCCATATAAGGTTACTATAAGAAAACTACAGGCCAGTATCTCTGATGAATATAGATGCAAACATTCTCAACATAACATTAGCAACCCAAATTTAACAGCAGGATCATACACCATGATCAAGTGGGACTTATTTCTGGGATACAAGGATGGGTCAAGAAATCAATAAATGTGATACAGCACATTAATAGAATGAAAGGTAAAAAAAATTGTATAATCATCTCAATAGAGAAAAGGCATCCACAAAGTGCAACATTCTTTTATGATAAAAATCCTCAACGAGTTGGGTGAAGAAGAAACATACTTCAAAATAATAAAGGCTGTACGTGACAAACCCACAGCTGACATCATACTCAATGGTAAAATGTTGAAAGCATTTCCTCTAAGATCAGGAACAAGACAAGGATGCTTACTCTTGCCACTCCTATTCAACATAGGACTGAAAGTCCTAGCTAGAGCAATTGGGCAGAGTAAAAAAAAATAAAAGGCATTCAAATGAGCAAAGGAGGAGTAAAATTGTTGTTTGAAGATGATACAATTTATACATAGAAAGTCTTAAAGATTCAGCCAAAAAAAATGTTGGAACTAATTAACAAATTCAGTTAAGTTGCAGGATATAAAGTCAACATACAGAATTCAGTTGCATTTCTATACACTACAACAAAATATCTGAAAAAGAAATAAAACAATTCCATTCACAATAGCATCAAAACCATAAAACACTTAGGAATAAATTTAATCAAGGAAGTGAAGACCTGTACAATGAAAACTGCAAGACTTTGATGAGGGAAATTGAAGAAGAGATGAACCAATGTCAAGATATCCCATGTTCATGGGTTGGAAGAATTAATATTGTTAAAATGTCCATACTACCCAAAGGCATCTACAGGTTCAATGTAATCCCTATAAAAATTCCAATGGCTTTTTTCACAAAAATAGAAAAAATTCCTAAAATTTTTAGTGAACCACAAAAGAACCCAAATAACCTAAGCAATCCTAAGAAAGAAGAACAAAGCTAGAGGCATCACACCTGCTGATTTCAAACTATATTACAAAACTATAGTAATCAAAACACTATGGCACTGGCATAACAATGGATACATAGACCAATGTAACAGAATAGAGAACCCAGAAATAAACCCGTGCATATGTGGTCAATTAATTTATGAGAAAGGAGCCAAGGATATACAATGAGGAAAGGATATTCTCTTCAATAAATGATGTTGGGAAATTTTGATTGCAACATGCAAACTAATGAACCTGGGCCTCTGTCTTACACCACTCACAAAAATTAACTCTAAATGGATTAAAGACTTAAATGTAAGACTTGTAACTGTAAAACTCCTGAAAGAAAACAGGAAAAAAGCTCCTTGACATTGGTCTTTGGCAATGACTTTTTGGATATGACACGAAAAGTACAAACAAGAAAAGCAAAAATAAAGAAGTGGGACTAAATCAAACTTAAAAGCTTCTGCACAGCAAAGGAAACAATGAACAAAATGAAAAGACAACCTATGGAATGGGAGAAAATATTTGTAAACCATATAGCGAATAAGGGTTATATATAAGTAACTCATACAACTCAAGCAAAAACCTAGTAACCCTATTAAAAATGGGCAAAGAAACTAAATAGACATTTTTCTCAGAGGCACACAAAGGGCCAACAAGTGCATGAAAATGTGATCAATATCACTAATCATCAGGAAAATGCAATTCTAAAGCACAATGAGATCTCACCTCATACCTGTTAGGATGGCTATTGACAAAAAGACAGGACATAACAAGTGTTGGCAAGGATATGCAGAAAAGTGAACCCTTGTGCACTGTTGGTGAGAATGTAAATTGTTACAGCCACTGTCAAAAAAATATGGCTGTTCCTTAAAAAATTAAAAATAGAATTATTATATGATCCAGCAGTTCTACTTCTGGATATATATCTGAAGGAAATGAAATTACTATCTCTAAGAGATCTCTGAACTCCCATGTTCATTGCAGCATTATTCACTATAGCTGAGATATGGAAACAACCCAAGTATCATTGATGATGGCATATATATACATATATATACATATATATATATATATATATACACACACACACACAGAATGGAATTTTATTCATCCGTGAGAAAGAAGAAAATCCTGCCAATTGTGACAACTTGGATGAAGCTTGATGACATTATGCTAACTGAAATACACCAGACAGAGAAAGACAAATACTGTATGATTTCACTTTTGTGTAGAATCTAAAGAAAAATAAAAGAAAAAGAAAACAGAAAAAGAAAGCTTAAGTCATAGAAATAGAGAGTAGAATGGTGGTTACCAAGGGCTGGGGGTGGGGAACATGGGGAAACGCTGGTCAAAGGGTATTAGTTTTCAGTTGCAAGAAAAATAAGTTCTGAGGATCTAATAAACAGCATGGTGACTATAGTTAATAATACTGTACTGTATACATGAAACTTGCTAAAAGAGTAGATCTCAAGTGTCTCACCAAAAAAAAGCTTACTATGTGGGGTGATGGATGTGTTAATTAACCTGATAGTGGTGATCATTTCACAATGTATATGTATATCAAATCATCATGTTGTACACTTTAAATATATACATATTTATTTGTCAATTATACCTTAATAAAGCCTTGAGGGGGGAAAGAAATGGGTAATTTCCCATAGGATAATCTAACACTGAAAGGTGTTTGCCTTCACATTTCTGATAGGTTTCCAGTGAGAATGCTAAACATCCCCCAAAAGATTGCAAATATTGTTTTCGATTCCCTCTCCCTCTTATGACTTTTAGAAAAATGCACAGTCACAGGTGTATTTTATTACCAAACATGGAAGAAGAAAGAGGGTCTCTGTTCAGGGGGAGAGGAAAATATGAGTTTTCATTGACTACACTTCTTAATTTTCTCAAAAAAAGATGATAAACAAAATTCATTAAGAACATTCTCTGGATGTCTTACGGTGATATTTTATGCAGAATAAAACCGTTAAGTACACTTAACGGTCTTTTGAGGCATAGTGAATGGAAATGAATTTACACTTTTCATGGAGGCTTTGTCTTATAATTTGAATAGGTTTTCATGTGGCGTGGTTTTCCCAAGTTCACTTTTTGTAATTCTATTTTTGAATATGTATTGTGAAATACTTTAAGCCTATATATGTCATAAAAAATAATAGCTGAAGTAGCCCTTAGGGGAAACTCCATAATATCGGTATTCCTATTTTAGTGCATTCATAATTGAATGGGAGAACAGAAGAGCCATGTGTTTGTGTTTCTTATTATACAAAATCTGCTGATATAATGGAATATGTTATGGCCACTATATTTTGTACCACCAGAATAGCATGGTGTTCTGTGGCATTAATAGCAAAACTCTGCCTTATAGGTGTCCATACCTTTAGAAAATAAGCCAGAGAGATAAATGAGGCACAGCCTTTTCTCCTGTTCTTATTTGAAGAGGAATTTCTTCTGGGAAAGTAGCACTTTTACGTTGCTTGTGCTTGGTGTTAAAAAAGAAGGCTGGGTTGGTAATTGTAAGACAAGGGTCTAAAATAAGTTTTGTCAATGTGCTGTCTTAGGCAAATCACTTTCTCTTGGGCAAAAGAAGGAGTTGGATTAAATGTCCTTCAAGATTTCCTTCTATTATAGACTTCAAACAACTTCTTCAGGCAAAATGGACAGAACACAGTAAGAAATAAGGGAAGAATCCTTATTTTTTGATTCAAGTAAACCTTAAGACAAGATTAACTGTAGAATAAATTTCCGTGGACAGTTAGTGAATTCTATAGCTGCACAATTTAGTGTGAGTTGATAATGAAGGTGCACAGTGAGATATTCAACAGTGCAGACTGAGAAATGGTATGACACATGAGTATTTCAAGTGAAAAGGTGTGGCTGGTTATTATGCCAAACTATCCTGTAGCAGCTGGTATTATTAAAATATAATAATAATAATTCAGTACATTTAAATAGAAAATTACAGCTTAGAAATTTCTTTCACACATACAGCAGCATCCATTTTCCATCAGAGTAAATGGAAAGCCAAAATTAAGGACCATGCAAATATCACTTGACAGGTCAGAGTGGTAGAAGCCAAATGAAGGATATGTGTTTGTGTATACACCCATATATATGTGTTGGTTGAAAAATAGCAGTTTTAAAATAAACCAACAGTGATATTTTCCTTAAGAAAACTGTTAATACTTTTCAAGGTCTGTGATACCTTCAAGAATTCAATTACCTACCACTTGTGGCTGAAGAGGCATGTATGAGGCACCTCCAAATGACCAATAAAGAAAAGGAAGCTATTGCATTTCTTCTTTCATTTGTTCCCTCAATAGTGAAGGCAAGTAGCAACGCTGCTTTTTAGTAGAATGTGTGGTTGATGAAAAGAATTTGAGTTTATGATCAATGTTACGGAAAAAGCGCCTGAAAATTTTTTACTAAATTCTGTTTTGAAACTTGTGGAGAAGAATATCCAAAGTGGGTTTTTGTAATTTATCAGCAATAATAGGTCTTTGATGTTTGCCTAAGTCTGAAAATCATCCTTTCCCAGTCTCCTCAAACAAGCAGGGATGATATCTATAAGCGAGCTCACTGCAGGGACAGCAAGCTCTGGAATTTCCAACAAGGTCATGAGTGACCTTGTTCTTTTTAAGTAAAAATTCATAGACATAAATGTAATATTGTACAAAATATTCTTGGAAGGAAGTAGTTCTGATGCTCATCCCTAATCAAGACATTCAGAAATACTGTTAAGAGTACAAAAAAGTGTACTGGATTGAAAATTAGTACAACTAGTTTCTGGCCCTAGTTCAAACACTTACACACTGAGCCTCAAAATCTTTTTCTGTGAATAAGGGTGCTATTATTAACATTGCCCAACTCATAGAAAAACTATAAGGAACAAGTAATGAACACAGACATAAAAACACAAGGCAAAATTTTAACGCACTATAGAAATTATATTCACAGTACATAATAAGATTACGATTTATTAGTAGCCTTTAGCTGTATGCTAACTAAAATAATAAGAGCTTTAGGTTGCAACCTAAATGTCCATCGACAGAGGAATAGATAAAGAAGATGTGGTACGTATATACAATGGGATATTACTCAGCCATAAAAAGGAATGAAATTGTGCCATTTGCAGCGACGTGGATGGACCTAGAGACTGTCATACAGAGTGAGGTAAGTCAGAAAGAGAAAAACAAATATTGTATGATATCGCTTATATATGGAATCTAGAAAAATGGTACAGATGAACTTATTTGCAAATCAGAAATAGAAACACAGATGTAGAGAACAAACATTGATACCAAGGGGGGCAGGGGCATGGGATGAATTGGGAGATTGGGACTGACATACATACACTGCTATGTATAAAATAGATAACTAATGAGAACCTACTGTATAGCACAGGGAACTCCACTCAATGCTCTGTGGTGACCTAAATGGGCAAGAAATCCAAAACAGAGGGGATGTATGTATATGTATAGCTGATTCACTTTGCTGTACAGCAGAAACTAACACAACATTGTAAAGCAACTATACTCCAATAAAAATAAATAAATAAATATATAAATTCAGATAATCAAACACTGAAAAAGAAAAAGAGCTTTAGGTGTAGAATAAGACATGATACAGAATTGTTTAAATCCCAACTCAGCCCTAAGTAGCTATGCAGACTTGAACAAATCTTTTCCCTAAACTGGACTCATATTCCTTCTCTGAAAACTTAAGTGAGTTGAACCAGAACAGTAATTTTCAAGTTGTTGTATTTTGTGGAACAGTGTATTCAAATGAGGCCTCATGAAGAAGTTTATGATTTACACAGATAAATCCAGAACTGTTCTGGTTAAAGTAGGGGTGAAAGGCCGAGATTATTGCTCTTGAATTCTATCTCCACCTCCCTCCACAGCCCCTGAGAGAAGCTCTTTGAAACTGCTGGACTAGGTTTCTTGGGTCCCATCCAGGTCTAAAATATTCTTTTCTGATTCACACCATTATAACATACAACCTTGCACTTGATCTTAACTCTACGGATGTGTTGATTGAATGAAGTGTGTCAACAACACTGTCTTCAGACCATGAAAGTCTCTTTCCACTTGACTTTTTGGTGAAGAAAATCACTTTGTAGTATATGTCTTCCTTTTGCAAAGATCCAGCCTTGAGGTTAGTTTTTCTTCTTGAGGACGGGTCAAACTATTCCAAGGGGTAGAGGGAAGTAAGATTTTTTTCCATCTATCCTAAATGGAGTATTTTCTGGGTGAATATCTGTAAAGAAAATGGGATCCTGGAATTTTTATTCTGGTTTAAAACCAATACCCTCAATTCCATTTGTTGCTACAATTGTGATTTACAGCCAAAACTATTGGCACTAGAATCCCGGATTCACAGTTTAATTGCTGTGTGACCACGGGCAAATTAGTGAACTTCCCTGAGCCTCAGTTTCCCCATCTGTAAAATTAAGATTGTTGAGAGGATTAAATGATATAATGCATTCAAAGCTTCATGACCCACAGGGGATGATAAATTAGTGTTCAGCTCCTTTCTCGCCTCCTTCTCATTGAGAATAGGAGTGCATTTCACTGTCTATTCAGCTGTTGGTTAAGCACTTGGTAGTCAATCTTTTCTCCACGCTTATGAGGAAGATGGTATCAAGAATGAATTTATGTGTAGTCTCCAAATTACATTTTGGTCTATATTAACGTCTTTCTCTTTCAGAAAATCTATCTAGAATACTATCATGTCAAACTTAGACTGAATTGAGATTTCTTCTCTTTCACCCGTTCTACTCATATTTGAAAGAAGACTGGCAGTACGACTGAGTGTAAAGCTGCCCCACATTGAGATCTTGGTAATCAGAAGGAACCCAAAGGCTTTTGTGTAATCCAGAACTTGGTAAAATCAGCCCTTCCCTAATTGAAAGTATTCTCTCTTGTGTATTAGATAATCTGCAGGTTTATGGATATCCTTCCTAGACATAAGTCCCAGTGAGAACTATCTTTTATGACCATAAAAATGCACAAGGAAAATGGGAAAGGATTAGAATATTGAATTAAAATATATTTACCATTCTCAGTGTAACACTGTACCAATTTTTATTACATTTATTCTGTTTCTTAGAGCATAACAGAATATTATATCTGGGGAAGAAAGCCATATGAAGATTGAAAGGAAATTTGAATTACATTTTTGTATATCTACAGTGTCACATGACAAAATGTAAATAATATAGTTAGTTTTCAGAAAGATAGCCATTTGATTCCATCTTATTTTAGTAAGACATATCAAAGTCAGTGGGAGCTGGCTTTTGTTTTCTCAACCTGCTAAATCGCTGTATGACTTTGTGTTGAAATGTCCATGGATGGTTTTAGCAATCCAGTATGTGATATGGCTACAATGTCTCTCTAATGCAACTATCTTTCCTTATTTAATTCATATCATCTGGGGGTGTTAAAGTCTCATTATTATTGGATCCTTGAGGGCTGAGATTATGCCTTCTTAGTGCTTTGTAAATCCCATAGCACCTGGGATGTTACGAGACACTTGAGGATGACATTTTATATGTCAGTAGTAGCACAGCAAAGGTATTTATTAATACACATGGTGAAAAGATCTTTGTTGCTATGCTTGTGACATTTTAAGACTTCTTTCATTCTAAGATAATAGTGTGGGTCATATAAAAGGGAAACCAATCAGGATACAACAGGATCTGAGTAAGAACCAAACAGTTCTCGTTTGGAATAATAGATTTTTTTTTTTAATTTTATGAAACAGTCAGACACATGGAACACTGCAGAATGTTTTATAACACCCACACAAACACCACCCAAAATAAGCAAAAGTGCTAATATGTCACATATTTGCTTCAAATATTTTTCTCAAGAAATAAAATATTTCAGTTCAATTTAAATTTCCTCCTTTTTTTTTTTTTTTTTTTTTTTTTTTTTTTTGCGGTATGCGGGCCTCTCACTGTTGCGGCCTCTCCCGTTGCGGAGCACAGGCTCCGGACGCGCAGGCTCAGCGGCCGTGGCTCATG